>NC_082721.1:77680295-77980295 GCF_030144855.1 Hypanus sabinus
CTCTCCCTCCCTCCCTCCCTCCCTCCCTCCCTCTCTCTCTCTCTCTCTCACTCTCTCTCTCTCTCTCTCTCTCTCTCTCTCTCTCTCTCTCTCTCTCTCTCTCCTCTCTCTCTCTCTCTCTCTCTCTCTCTCTCTCTCCCTCCTCCCTCCCTCCCTCCCTCCCTCCCTCTCTCTCTCTCTCTCTCCTCTCTCTCTCACTCTCCTCTTTCTCCCTCATTGAATGATGATTGTGAGGACTGCAGTTAAAAAAATTTCAAAACAGAGTCATGGGATAGTCTCGTGCCCTCAAGCTTGCCGATTGTCTGCAGAGAACGGGTTAGGTTTCAGGAGAGAAGAAAAAAATTACTCCTCATTAGGAGCGAGCACAAGACTTTATCCTGCTGATCAATTACTGGGCATTTAGGGGACAACAGAAACTAACACGAGGTGCTATTAATAACCAGACAATTCAGCCAGGCTCAGGACAAGCACAGAGATCAGACTGCTGTAAACTCGACTATTCAATAAAACAATGCTCTCGCCATCACTAATCGGCAGGTTGTCAAGTGTGATCAGACAACACCATGAGGTATCAGCAACACGTTGGTCATGAAGTGAATAAAATCAGACCAGAATAAGGACATCAATTACAGGGAGAGGCCACCCGCTGCAAAGCACAGAGGCTGAGTGCAGAATACAGAAAGAAGCAGCAATATGAGCACAGTGCCAGGCGCGGCAGAGCACTGCGGAGCCGAGATACAGAGCAGCTGAGTAAAGGCAGCTTGCGGAGAGCAAGCCCTACTCCTGATTGCAGATATCCAATGCATTCCCCCAAAAAAAACACACCCAGTGCAGTGCCGACAGCTGCTCCAGAACAGGCGCAGCAAAATACTGGCGACTGCAGCAAGATACAGGCAGAAACAGCAGTACGCACTTAGTGATAGCAGAACACATACTACTACAGAAACAGAGAACTGCGGCAGAATGGAGACAGATATGTCAGAGCACAGGCAACTATAGCACAATACAGACCTCTGTTGTAAACAGGATGCTATTAAGAGATAAGCTCTTGCGGAATGCAGGCGGACCTGGCTGGAGTCATAGCATCATAGAAAAGTACTGCACGGTATCAGGCCCTTCAGCCCATCTAGTTCATGCCAAACCATTTGAATTACCTACTCCTATTGACTTGCACCAGGACCATAGCCCTCCATATCCCTACCATCTATGTACCTATCCAAGGCTTCTCTTAAATGCTGAAATTGAGCACGCATGCACCACATACTGGAAACTCGTTCCACACTCTCATGACCCTCTGAGTGATGAAGTTTCCCTCAATTTCCCCTGAAACTTTTTACCCTTAAATCATGACATCTGGTTGTTGTCTCATCAACCTCAGTGGAAGAAGCCTGCTTGCATTTACCCCGGCTATACCCTTCATAATTTTATATACCTCTATCAAATCTCCAGATACACATTACAGCCAAGTCCTGATGGGCCTCAGACTGTAACATTGACTGTTTCTTCCCCTCCATAGATGCTGCCTGACCTGCTGAGTTTCTCCAGCATTTTTTGTGTGTTGCATTGGAGTTCATAGACACAAGGATGTGACATTGAGGTTTTATAAAGCACTGGTGAGGCCTCATTTGGAGTACTGTGAGAAGCTTTGAGCCCCTTATCTAAGAAAGGATGTATTGACATTGGAAAGGGTTCAAAGAAGCTTGACAAAAATGATTCTGGGATTGAAAGACTTATCATATGAAGAGCGTTTGATGGCTCTGGGCTGTACTCACTAGAATTCCGAAGAATGAAGGGTGACCTCACTGAAACCTATCAAAATATTGGAAGGCCTCAATAGAGCGGATGTGGAGAGGAAGTTTCCTATAGTGGGGGAGTCTAGGAGCAGATGGCATAACCTTAGAATAGAGGGGCATTCTTTTAGAACAGGGGTGAGTAGGAATTCTTCAGCCAGAGAGTGCTGAATTTGTTGAATTCATTGCCACAGGTGGGCTGTGGAGTCCAAGTCTTTGGGTGTTTTTAAAGCAGAGGTTGATAGATTCTAGATTAGTCAGGGCATGAAGGGATACAAGGAGAAGGCAGGAGACTGGACTGAGAGGGAAAATGGATTGGCCACAATGAAATTGCAGAGCCAACTCAATGGGCTGAATGGCCTAATTCTGCTCCTGCGTCTTCTGGTCTTAAGGATTCCCTGCAGTACTGCACTGGAATACTATGCCAATATGCGAATCCAGGAACTATCTGCAGAATTCAGGCATAAACTGCAGATAGGAAAAGTACCACAGAGTGCATTGCCCCAGTGCAGAATGCTGACACCTCTGCCAAATATATTCAGGAAGACTTGTACTTACTGAAGAAATCAACATTAGCTGCTATGCTTCTGCCATGAATATAGATGCGATTTGCAGGGTGCAGGAAGATAATGCAAGTTAGACACCTTGTGCAGAATATAGATACCACTGCAGAAAATCGGTTGTATTGGACACTCTTAGAATACACGAATTGAATAAAGATTACTGGAGCCTACGGGGAAGAGAGGGCCACTGCTGCAGAAAAAAGGTGCGTGCAGCACACAACATTTGTATGCTGTGGACTCAGCCACCAAATGCACAATGCAGGCAGGCCTTGAGATAAATTGATACCAACCGCAGAATGCAGACGCACACTGAATACAGTCACTCACTGCAGAATACACTTATCACGCACAGCAGCTAACTGCTTGAGAATAAGAAGATCTCATTCATTCCGCAGAACACGGACACACATTACAGGATAAAGTGGCCGATTCAGAGAATATGTATACCTACTGCAGGGTGAAGACATTGATAGAGGGACAGATATTTAGTGGCCGCTTTATGGTACCACGTGTATTTAATAAAGTGGTCACTGAGTATATGCTTGTGGTCTTCTGCCGCCGTCGCCCGAGCACTTCCAGGTTCGACATGTTGTGTGCTCAGAGATGCTCTTTTGTATATCACTGTTGTAACGCGTGGTTATTTGATTTACTGAGGCCTTCCAGTCAGCTTGAACCAGTCTGGCTATTTTCCTTAGATCCCGTTCATTAACAAGGCATTTTCATCCACAGTACTGCCATTCACTGGATGATTTTTTTGCTTCTCACACCATTCTCTATAAACCCTAGAGACCACTGCGCAAGAAAATCCCAGGAAAGCAGCAGTTCTGAGACACTGAAACCACCCCGACAGGCACCAGAAATCATTCCAAGGTCAAAGTCACACAGATCACATAGGTGACAACGGGGGGGGGGGGGGGACACAAAAGAAGGCAGGAGAACTTAAGAAGTATTTTGAGTTGGTCTTCTCTGTGCAAGACATTAGCAGAATGTCAGAAATTCAAGAGGGTTGGGGAGCAGAAACAAGACTAGCTGCTGTTATTAAACAGAAGGTGCTTTGGGAAGCTGAAAGGTCTGAAAGTAGTTAAGTCAACTGGACCGGATGGTGTACACCCCAGGGTTCTGAAAGAGGTGGCTGAAGAGATTGGGGACACGTTTGTAGTGATCTTTCAAGAATCACTAGATTCTGGAATAGTTCTGGAGAACTGGAAAATTGCAAGTGTCCCTCAACTCTTTAAGAAGGGAGGGAGGCAGAATAAAGGAAATTATTGGCCAGTTAGCCTAACTCCAGTGGCTGGGTAGATGTTGGAGTCCATTATTAACAATGAGATTTCAGGGTACTTGGCGGCACATGATAAAATAGGCCAAAGTCAGCATGGTATCCTTAAGGGGAAATCTCCCTGACGGATCTGTCAGAATCCCCTGAGGAAGTAACAGGCAGGATAGACAAGGAAAAATTAATTGATGTTGTACACTTGGATTTTCAGAAGGCCTTTGATAAGGGGCCAGTTATGAGGCTACTTAACAAGATAAGAGCCCATGGTATTACAGAAAAGATACTAGGATGGATAGATGATTGGCTCACTGGTAGGATACAAAGAAATTGTGACTGGTGGTGCACCACAGGGGTCAGTGTTGGGACTGCTTCCTTTTATGCTGGATGTCAATGATTTGGATGATGTAATTGATGGCTTTGTGGCCAGTTTGGAGATGATATGAATTGAGGTGGAAGGGTAGATGGTGCTGAGGAAGCTGGACGTCTGCAGAAGGACTTGAGCAGGTTGCAAGAATGGGCAAAGAAGAGGCAAGTGGAATACCATGTTGGAAAGTGTAGGATCATGCACTTTGGTAGAAGGAATAAAGACATAGATTATTTTCTAAACAGGGAGAAAATTCAAAAATCAGAGGTGCAGAGGGGCTTAAGAGTTCTTGTGCAGGAATCCCAATTTATTATCGGGCAGGTCGAGTCAGTGGTAAGGAAGGTAAATGTAACGTTTGTATTCATTTCAAAAGGACTAGAATTTAGAATAGGTACAGGCAGGTTCGATATTGTTATTTAAAGTAATTTAAAGTAAAATTGGATAGGTATATGGACAGGAAAGGAATAGAGGGTTATAGGCTGAGTGCAGGTTGGTGGAATTAGGTGAGAGTAAGCGTTCGGCATGGACTAGAAGGGCCGAGATGGCCTGTTTCCGTGCTGTAATTGTTAAATGGTTATATATGGTTAAGGGCAAATATGTAATACTGAGGCTTTATAAGACAATAGTCAGACTGCACTGGGAGTATTGTGGGCAGTGTAGATTTCCAGAGGAGGTTCACAAAGATCTTGTCAATTACTGAAAGGCCTTGTTAGAGTGGAAATGATGTTTCCTATAGTGGAGGAATCTAGGGCACAACCTCAGAAATGGCAGATGTCCATTTACAACAGAGTTGAGGAGGAATTTCTTTAGCCAGAGGATCGTGAATCTATGGAATTTATTGCCAAGGACGGCTGTGGAGGTCAAGTCATTGGGTATGTTTAAACTGGGTTGATAGGTTCTTGATTAGTCTGGGCGTCAAAGGTTATGGAGAGATGGCAAAATAATGTGGTTGAGAGGGAAAATAAATCAACCATGATGGAATAGTGGAGCAAACTCACTGGGCCAAATGGCCTAATACTATAACTATGTCATGGTCTTCCCCATTCTGATCTTTGGTCTGAACACCATCTGAACCTCTTGACCACACTGTTATGCATTGAGTTGCTGCACATGATTGGCTGAGTAGATATTTGCATTAACAAGTGGGTGTACAGATGTACCTAACGAAGTGGTCACTGAGTGCATTTAGGTACTGTATACAGCAGAATACTGGCTAGAGGAAGTAGAAAACCACTGATTGATTACTTAAAGTAGGATGTAGTCACCCACTTAGAATACATTTACCAATTGCAGAGCATGACCACCTACTGAAGGATACAGTCACCTACAGGAGAACACAGTTATTGACCACACAAAACAGGCACAGTTTGTGTGGCTAGTGATGGTATCCCAAAGCACGTGACCATATCTTACAGTAGGTGACCATATTGTATGATGGGTGACCTTCTCCTACAATGATTGGCAGTATATTAGTAGTACGATCACTCAAGTCGAGTATGATATTCTCAAAAAGAGTTGTCTTCAGGTGGCTGTACTGTCTGTTTCGGAATCCATATATTCTGGTGAAGTGTGGGCAAAATTAACCAGCAGGTGTGATTGGTATTTGTTCAGTCTCTCCTTTCTTTTTTACATTCAAGAAAAGATCCAGTGCCCTGCATATCTTGGTGAAGGCATTCAGGATACACTTGCAGTCTTCTTCAGAGTGCACTGTGATGGTGTTATCAACCACATACCAAAGCTCCATGATAGTGGTGGCACTGACCTTGTCCTTGGCCTTGAACTGCTTGAGGTTGCAAGGTCTGCTGTCCAATCTATACACAATCAGGATTCCTTGCAGCAGATCTTGGCCAGTGAGGTGAAATGTGGCAGCAATAAAGATGACAAATGGGGTGGGTGCAGTGGTGCAGCCCTGTTTCACTCCTGTCTTCACAGTGAAGGGTTCGGTTTCAGCACCACTATTGCTGTCCAAATCCTAGAGTTGGTGACTAAATTCTACAGTTGGTGATCATATCCTTCAATAGTTCACATCCTACAGTAGGTGACCATTTCCTACAAATAGATGACCATATCCTACTGTAGATACCCATATTCTATCTCCTACATAGTTGACCATATCTCACTGTAGATGATCATATTCAATAAACAGATGACCATATTGTTCATAGGTAACCATATCCTACTGTGGGTAACCATATTCTATGAATACATGACTATCTCCTGCAGTGGGTGACTATATTCAACAATGGTTGTCACATCCTACTGTGGGTAAGCATATTACATAGAAACATAGAAAACCTACAACACAGTACAGGCCCTTCGGCCCATAATGCTGTGCCGAACATGTACTTACTTAGAAATTACCTAGGGTTACCCATAGCCCTCTATTTTTCTATGTACCTGTCCAGGAGTCTCTTAAAAGACTCTATCATATCCACCTCCACCACCGTTGCCAGCAGCCCATTCCACACACTCACCATTCTCAGCATAAAAAACATCTCCTCTGTACCTACTTCAAAGCACCTTAAAACTGTGCCCTCTTGTGTTAGCCATTTCAGCCCTGGGAAAAAACCTCTGACTATCCACACGATTAATGCCTCTCATCATCTTACACACCTCTATCAGGTCGCCTCTCATCCTCCGTCGCTCAAAGGAGAAAAGGCCGAGTTCACTCAACCTATTCTCATAAGGCATGCTCCCCAATCCAGCAAACATCCTTGTAAATCTCCTTTGTACTCTTTCTATAGTTTCCACATCCTTCCTGTAGTGAGGTGACCAGAACTGAGCACAGTACTCCAAGTGGGGTCTGACCAGGGTCCTATAAAGCTGTAACATTACCTCTCGGCTCTTGAACTCAATCCCATGGCTGATGAAGGCCAGAGCACTGTATGCCTTCTTAACCACAGAGTCAACCTGCATGGCAGCTTTGAGTGACCTATGGACTCAGTTCCCAAGATCCCTCTGATCCTCCACACTGCCAAGAGTCTTACCATTAATACTATATTCTGCCATCACATTTGACCTACCAAAATGAACCACCTCAAGCTTATCTGGGTTGAACTCCATCTGCCATTTCTCAGCCCAGTTTTGTATCCTATCGATGTCCTGCAACCTCTGACAGCCCTCCACAATATCTACAACACCCACAACCTTTGTGTCATCAGCAAATGAACTAACCCCTCCCTCCACTTCCTCATCATCTACAAATAGATGACCATATCCTACAATAGGTGACCATATCGTACATAGGTGACCCTTTGCTACAGTGGGTGACGATACCATACAGTGGTTGTCCCATCCTAAAGTGGATGTCCAGCTATTACAGTAGCATCTTAAAGTAGGTAAAGAGTTACAATGGAACACAGGTATTACAGAATGGCGTTACCCACCACAGAAAACAAACGCACATTGCGAAAGGAAGACACCTAGGATAGAATAGAATCACATAAAGTTCCAGAAGCAGATGAAGTATAAAAATACATTCCGCAGAATGCAAATAATTGCTTCAAGCTGTCAAGGGCAGACATTCAGAACGCATTGCAGGTAGGCAGAATACAGCACAGAAACCCACTGTGGAATGCAGGCTTCCAGTATAATGCAGGTAATTGCACCAGGATGCAGATGTCAGAATACTGATACCAATGCACAGCTCAGATACCGCAGAATTCAGCCATCCACTGCAGAGTATGATCATCGCAGAATGCAGTGAATGGTTGCAAAGTACAGGGACTGAATGCACTGCGCCAACATGCATTGTCACATACAGGCATGTAATGTATCCCTACTGCTGCAGCATAGAGGGACAGCCTGCACAATACCAAAATCGACTGCAGTACACAGGAAATGCCAACATACTAAATTGTGGCAGGAAATTATTATCTGAATACACTAAACAAATGAAAAGACGCAGAGGATTAAAAGCAAATACCTTCTGTAGATTCAAGTCCCCTCTGCCGATTACATACAGCTGCCGAACATTGCTACCTAGTGTGGACAAAAGTAACACATCCACCATTAAAAAAAAAGCACAATGCAGGGGACTGTAGGACACATTACAGTGGGTTAATAAAGGGTAATGTCCAGGGCAGAGGCAGTTATGTAAGTATAATCACTGATTGAAGATATTACAATTACTGCCAAGTACAGAATACACAGTGAATACAAGAGCTGACTGCAGATTACTAAGACTAATTGTATTGTCACCCACTGCACAATGGAGACCCAGTGGCCAGTATGTTACAGCAGGGAAGACTGCAGTTGCCTCATACAGCAAAGAGGCACCCAATGCAGATTACTGACAGCCACCATTTAACACTCAAACCTCGACTTCTATTATACAAAAAAAAAGGACATTAACTGCAATATATAGGCAGCTTCTGCAGGAAAGAGAATTTTTCACAAGGATAGGTTCCTAATACGGGAGTCTGCATCTTCACGGGATTCTACTGCAAGCATGCAGAATGGAGATGGCTGCTGTAGAGACAGGAAGGGGCTGGTACAGATACCTTAATGCAGGCTGCAGTATATGGGCTCTTGACGAGGAATGCAGAGAACCCTGCTACCTGTTACCAGAGATATTTGATGAGGAACACCATGCGGAGGGTATTTAAAGACCAACTGCAGAGTACAGGACAGGTATGTTCCGGTCAGATGGAAGGACAATGGATGGCAAGGTAAGAGAACTGTGGATGCTGAGACAGGTGATGAATCGAGTCAAGAAGAAAAAGTAAAGATATATAAAGCTTAGGAAGCTAGACTCGAGCACAGCCCTTGAGAAGCCAGAAAATTGGTCAAGAAGGCAACTTCAAAAGCCTGGAGGGGCCATGAAATATCCTTGGCAAGAAGGGTTAAAGAAAATCCCAAAGTATTCTATACATAGAATGCATAAAAGAGCAAGAGGATAACTAGAGAGAGGGTAGGAGCACTCAAGGATAAAGGAGGTGGAGGGGAGGGAACATTTGTAAATCAGTGGCAAGGAAGTTATTGGAGAGAATTCTTAGGATAGGATTTATGAGTATTTGGAAAACAATGGCCTAATTAAGGAGAGTCAACATGGCAAGGCATATCTTACTAAATTGATTGAGTTTTTTGATTGGATTACGAGAGGTGTTGATGATGGCAGAGCTGTGGATGTTGTCTACATGGATTTTAGTAAGGCGTTTAACAAGATCCCTCACAGAAGGCTCATCCAGCAGACTAAGATACATGGGTCAATGGTGAATTGAGCATTTGAGTTCAGAACTGTTTCATCCATAGAAGGTAGTAGTTGAAAGGACTTATCTAGATGGAGGTCTGTGATTAGTGGTGTTCCGCAGGGATCCGTACTGGGACCTTTACTGTTTGTGATGTATATAAATAACCTGGATGAAAATGTAGATGGGTGGGTTAGTAAGGTTGTGGATTGGTGTTGTGAATAATGTAGAAGACTGGCAAAGAATAAAGCGGGACATGGATCAATTGTAGATATGGGTGGGGGAGATGGCAGATGGAGCATAACCCGGCCATGTGTGAAGTGGTGTACCTTGGTAGGTCAAATGTGAGAGATTGTACATTGTTTAGGCAAAGACCTTTAACAGTATTGATGAACAGAGGGATCTTGTGGTCTAAGTTCATAGCTCCTTGAAAGTGGCTACATATGTTGATAGCGTCAAGGCAATGAGTTCAAAAGTCAGGAAGTTATGTTGCCGCTTTAAAAAACTCTAGTTAGGCCACATGTGGAGTATTGCAATCAGTTTCGGTTGTGCCGTTATGGAAGGATGTGGAAGCTTTGAAGAGGTTGCGGAAGGTGTTTACCAGGATGCTACCTGGATTAAAAGAAATGTGCTATAATAAAAGGTTGAACAAATTTGAGTTATTTTCTCTGGAGGCTGAGGGGAGATCTGACAGATTTTGAAAGGCCTGGATGGAGTAAACAGAAATGTTAATACCAAAGTGGGGGGGGGTACTTTTAAAGGAGATATAAGGGGCAAGTGTTTTGCACAGAGAGCAGTGGGTGCCTGGAATGTGCTGCCTGGGGTGTAGTAGAGGCAGAAATATGAGGGAATTTTAAAAGACCTTTAGATTGGCATATGAATGTGAGGAAACTGGAAGAATATGGACATAGTGTTGGCATAAGGGATTAGTTTAGTTGGCCATTTGATTTCTAATCTAATTGGTTGAGCACAATATTGTGACTGAAGGCTTGTACTGGTCTATGTTCTATGTTCTTATATATTTCTGCCCAATGGAAGGGGGGAGGGGAAGGACCTCTGCAGCACATGAGTACTTTGGCAAAACAGAGCAGAGGGTGAACACCTATTGCACAATGCAAGGAATTCAGCTACTGTGATACACAGTGGAAAGCACACCGGCCCACTGCAGAACAGTGGTTATCACCCAAGGTGGAGCAACCTACTGCAGAATGCAATGGTCTGTGCAGAATAAGTATACCCAGAACATAACACTGAGAACAATGTAATGTAAGCGTAATAGAGAGCACACAGTGGGCATAAAGTCAGCACCTTCGAAGACTCTGCCCACCCTGGACACCTTCCCTTCTCCCCTCTCCCACTGGGGAGAAGATACAGAAACCTTAAAGCGTGCACCTTTGGCTCAAGGACTGCTTCTACCACACTGTTATCATACTCTTGAACGATAAGATGGGCTCTTGACCTCACAATCTACCTCATTACGACCTTGCACTTTATTGCTTACCTACACAGCACTTTCTCTGCAGCTTGTACACTTTATTCTGCATTGTTATTGTTTTACCTTGTTGGAACACAATGGACCAGCTAGTCGTGTAGGGGCAACAGCACTGCACTTCAAGGCAGCTGGAGCTGAGTTCAAACCCAGCAGGTCCCAACCTGGGCTGCAGCAGTATCTGTGCAGAAGAAAGGCCTGGCAATCTACTTCCGTATCTTACCATGAAGACCCTATGGACCCTATGGTCCATGAGGTCACAAAGAGTCATACTGGACTTAACGACTGAACAATAAAAGACACAACGCAAGCTTTTAACTGTATATTGAAAAGCAAAGCTTTTCACTGTATATTGGGACATGTGACAATACTAAACCAATTTCAATACCAAGCAAAAAATCTCATCAGAAAAAATGGAGAACTCAGACACAAAAACAATAGTGCACAGACTCTCTGTAGAACCACAGCCCCGTCTACAACATAGCTTCAACTTTATTCAGACAACTGATACCAGGTGCATATACATTGTGGGTCAACACTGCTAGATCATAGACAACTACTGCAGAACAGATGATGGTCAGGGACACTGACTGTGTTTGCAGACACTTACTGTATGAAGAGTACTGCTGCAGATACAATGTGTCCACTTTAGATTTCAGGCTAATAAAGGTCTACACTTTATTCTCCTGGGATGAGGGCATCATAGGCAAGTTCTTTATCCTGATCTTCCCTAAGGAATTGTCTTACAGTGAGGTGGGTTAAGGAGTTCCAGGACTTAAACATAGCAATGACCTTTCTTCAAGTTGAGTTGGTGTGTGACGGAAGGGACTTGCAGGTAATGTCATATCCATGGTCCTGATGCCTTTGCTCTTCTTGCCAGTAGAGTCTGTGAGTGTGGGAAGTGCAGTAGGTCTAGCCTTGATGAGTAACAGTGGTGCATTTTTGTTTATGAGCAGCATAGCTAGAGTAAATGTAAGCAGGTTTTTTTCCACCGATGTTGGATGGGACTACAACTAGATGTTATGGGTTCAGAGTGAAAGGTGAGAAGTTTAAAGGGAACATGAGGGAAAACTTCTTCGCTCACAGGGTTGTGAGAGTGTGGGATGTGCTGCCAGCTCAAGTGGTCCATGTGAGATTGACTTCAATAAGAGAAGTGTGAAGAGGTACATAGATGGTAGGGGCATGGAGGGCTACGGTCCTGGTCGATGGGAGTAGGCAGTTTAAATGGTTTTGGCATGGACTAGATGGGCCAAAGGGTCTGTTTCTGTGCTGTACTTCTCTATGACTCTATGATACACCCTATAGGCAAGGCAGGGCAGAGCTGGAGGGACCAAGTAGATTAGTGGAGTGGATGCTTTATCCTCAGAGGCTGACATCTTAAGTATGGTTGGGATTCCACTGACCCCTCCCTACAAATATATTCCTTTCCATATTCAAATACACTGGGGATCGTGGAATGGCTCCAGGGTATCAGGAGGGGAGCCATTCACTTCAGGATAGCCTGCCTTCGACCTCTGCTTTCAGCCACAGTATTTATAAACTCCACAAAGTCCCACAGAATCCCAAGGGAGAACGGATAGACAGACTGAGCTGATCACTGCGCTGTGATTGTTACCCATGAGCAGGAATGCTTGCCGAGTAATTGCTAATGGAAGGACCATTATGCATCATCAGCGAGCAACCCTTTTCCAGCATTATGGAGGGAAGGCCACTGATGAAGCCTAGTACATTATCCCGAGGAAATCCTTTCCTGAGGCTGAAATGATTGGCCTCAAATAACCAGAGTCATTTTCCTTTACGTTAGATATGACAAGTGTTTTCCCCTTATTGGCCATTAACTTTAGTCTCACCCAGTGCTGCGTAATGACTGATTTTCCATGATTATCACTTCCACATCCCCTTTGTAATTCACTTATGATTGGATCAAGGCTATGTTGAGGCATATATAGCTGTGGCCATGGTGAAACCCAGAATGAATATCACAAGGCAGCACTGTCAATGGTAGCTTCAGCCTTGTTGTTGACTGAATGAATGTGGTCTGCTGGTGTGCTAACAAGCTGGACTGGATTTGTCCTGCTTTTGTGAAAATTGCCTGCAGGCATGCTGGAGGCAGAGTCTCTCACAATGTCTGAGAAATATCCAGATGAGAACTTGAATTGCCAGCAGAGAATTCTACAACTCAAGTGCTGATAAATGGGGTTCTAGGGACGGGTATTAATGTTGGCATGAACAACTTGTTTCTGCGCTGTATGACTCTGACTCTTGGAAACAACTGGACAATTCTCTGGTTATCAGTTCCTGCCAGTGTTGTAGCTGTACAGGAGCGGTTTGGCCGGTGTCACAGCTATACTAGAGCAAAGGCCTTCGGTATTAAAGCTGGGCTGTTTCTCAGTCTCATAGACTTTACTGCTCTTAAGTAGTTTCTTGATATCACCCAGAATGAGAAGGTGGCTGGCGTCTCTGAACCTGAGGCTGGCCGTGCACTACACACATCAGGCTGAAGATGGCTATGAAAGCTTCAGCTTGCCTTTGACATTTTTACACTGGGCTGTGAGGTCACTGAGGACTTTATGTTCCTGGAGCCTCCTCCTCCTGCTCTTTACATTGTGCAAAGTCTGAGAGATTGGACGAGTTTGAACTGATTAGTGGGATTGCTTCGCTCTCTCCCTCTCTCTGTGTTGCTTTTTTTTCTGTTTCGTTGGAAGGTAGTTCTATTTCAGTGGCTTTACTCCGCATTGAACTAGGATTGATCCCCTGGCTTGGCAATGACAGGGTAGTGGGGGAGGTTCACCAGGCTGTGACCTGATAGATTGCAGTGCAGTATCATAACACAGTTCTGTAGCTGACATCGGTCCTTAGTTCTTCATAGAAAGAGAACTACCCGGGTTAGTACACAGTTCCATTCCCGAGAATCCAAGCAGTTAGTAAGTCAGTGAAGAGCAAGCAGGCTGGGAAGATCGGTCGCCAATCGGCCTCACTGACTCAGGGAATGATAAGTGAGCCTGCTCAGCTCCAGACAGCCCCTGACTGGGGATGGGGGCGGTGGGGACGGGACACGTTGTGGACAATCATTGTAAGCAGGGGGAGCAGTGGTGTTGAGTTGTGGAGAGAAAGGCAGGTAGAAATGCCCCATCCCCACCCAGCCTAAGATGCAAAGGAGATGGCAAATCCATCTCTATCCATTCCATCAGCATCCTAATTTCTAATTCTTGCGTACAGGCTGTCCATGAGTTGGGCATTTTCAACCTAGACTGGACAGGTGGGGGTGGGAGGGGAACTGTATCTAGTTTAAAGACACCATATTCTTTCCGTGTTTATCCTATCTATCAGACAACCCAGTGCAGGATATCTTCAGTGTGAAAGTGGCTGTCTTTACTGGGCCTATGTGGTGGTCACATCCACCAATCCTGTCCCAAATGGAGGCATTTTTGGAGGGATGAAATGAGGTGAATTGACTTGCCACTGACCCAGTGTGGACACAGTGCCATTCAGGACTTGGCCATTTTGCCAGTAATGGACATTGAAGTCATAACCTGATGGCATGAACTTCGATTTCTCCTTCGGTAATTTTTTCCCCTCACCCTCTTCTTTTATTCCCTACTCTGGCCTCTTACCTCTTCTCCTCACCTGCCTATCACCTCGCTCAGTGGGTACTCTTTTTCCCTTTCTGCCTTGGTCTGATCTCCTCTCCTATCGGATTTCTTCTTTTCCAGCCCTTTACCTTTCCACCCACCTGCCTTCTCCTATCACCTTTCAGCTTGTCCCCCTTTCCCTCCCCCTACCTTTTCATCCTGGTGTCTTCCCCATTCCCATCTTGTCCTGAAGACAGGTCTAGGCCTGAAATGTTGTCTGTTTATTAATTTCTATAGATGCTGCCAAGCCTGCTGAATTCCTCGAGCATTTTGTGTGAGTTGCTATATGGACATCAAAGTACCCCATCTAGGGTTATAAATGTGTCTTTCAGACTCTTGATTTTTGCAAGTGTTGTTGAACAGGGAAGGTATATGATTCAGCAGCTGTGGGTAATAATCACTAGGAGGTTTCAGTGACACTGTTTGACACTCTGTCATTGGTCTTTATATAGTCTAGACTTATTGTGGAGGATTCCCAGGAACATTCCTTCATGGTTGTATGTCAGTGAGCCACCAGTTCTAATGGGCCTCTCATACCAAAGGTGTGCTGTGCATCTTTGAGGAAATAAATGCGATGGTATGACATTACAAGGTGGCTACTCTTATAATTTAATGCCACATACAATATTTGAGTTAGAATTAACACCTTCCTTTCAAGTTTCTGCAATGTTGTTGTACGTGGAACTTATCTGCCTTCCAGAAGCGCCCAATTTCCACCCATCTGACACCGGTGACAAGGGGATTGGAAAAGTTTAAAAGCCAAAGCAAAGCACAGCAATGTACATTGGTCTCCCCACAGAATCAGCAGAAGATGGGGCCTGAGGGGAGAAACACCCCTCTATCAGTTCTGTGGTAGATTTTGTAGTGGAGAGAGGGAGGGAGGGGGGGAGGGAGCGAGAGAGGGAGGGAGAGAGGTGAGAAGGAAGGAAAGAGGGAGAGATAGGGAGAGGGAAAAGGAGGGACAGAGAGGATTAGACAGAGATATAGATACTTCGACTGAGTGAATGGTGCCCATTGTTCAAGTTGCACCAACTGACTTCTGAAGCAAAATTAAAATGTGGAAGACAGCAAGAGTGTAATAAGTGAAGCAAACTGAAGCTACAAGTCCTAGCAAAGGAGATTGGACCTCTATGGCATCTTTTGGGTAGATAGCATCATTGTGGGCTGAAGGGCCTGTAACGTGCTGTACTATTCTATAAGGGAAGTCAAGCACAAGCTTCATAGATGCCCTGGTTGAAGACGGAGCATTCACATGGACAGAATGGAGCTGTTTTTCAAGGTCAGTAACACTGCTGAGATGGAAGATGGGGTGAGAACAGATGGGTATTGACTGCTGCAGTCGGGAATGTGTGAAAGAAATACTCCATAGAGAAATGTATCACACACTTACAGGCCACAGAAACCTACTCCATGGATACCCTGATTGCACATACAGTCCAGAGGCTGGAGGAACAAATCAATCTACAGCCACTTGACTTAGTGGAGAGCTACAATTTTGTCACAGTCGTAAACTCGAAGAAATAATATGGTTGCATTGTAGCACTCAAAGGCAGGGTGAGTTTCTGGATTGTGCTCTTAGAACATGTTCTAAGAGGTGAAAGAATCCAGATGAAGCTCAATAAAACATTCCACTTGATATATCCCGTAGTACTTTGACTCTCATAGAGATGACCAAGAACATCTAGCAATTATGTCCTTGACATGAACGCTACCCTGCAGTCCAAAGTTTTGGTCCAGAAATGAGAAAATTGTCATGTGACTACAAAGAGTTTTGGTCACTGCCAGCAGTCACTCCTCGTCCAGCAGTTTAGAGAGTTCAAGAATTCCTCATGACAAAGAAAGAATGTGTAGTGGTAGTTACTTGTAAGGTGAACCACAGCAGGCAGGAAAGCAGTCTTGAATGCAAAACCATCACAGAGAGAAAATGTTTCTTATAAAAAGTCACTAAAAGGGAAGTACAATTGCTTCTTCACCGCATGTTCCTGATATATTGTTTATTTATTTATTAGTATTTCTTTCTTTTTTCTATTTGCAGTTTGTTGTCTTTTGCACATTGGTTGAACACTCAAGTTGGTGCAGTCTTTCAATAATTCTATTATAGTTACCGTTCTGTTATGGATTTATTGAGTATGCTCACAAGGAAATGAATCTCAGAGTTGTATATTGTAAACCATATGCACTTTGATAATAAATTTACTTTGAACTTAAAGATTGGTTAACGAGATTGGAAATTTATTGGACCAAAGCATTTGCAGCTCAGTTGAATGATCTTGAGAATGCACGAGTATTCCTTGTGACAGCCAATGAGATTATTCAAGCAATTCAGGGAAATGAACTATAGCAGGTCAATGCACAGAAGGTGGGAAAGGAGATAAATGTGTCAAGAAGCTTTATAGTTATTCTGTGGTTACGTGTTGAGTTACCAACTGATCAATTGTAACTAACGTGGAGAAATGTCCTCAGGTTCAGAACTGTGGAAGAGCTATATGCCAGAGACTCTTTATTTGTCATTATAAAGGTTTCTGTTGAGAGTTATAAGTAGTGACAAAATGTTGATAAATAGTTGGATGAAGTCATCAATGCAGTCCAATGTCACCTATGACACCACTATACCTCGGAAATGCTGGAGATGACCATTCCAAGAGTTCCATTTCAAGAGGAATGGAACAGTTATTCCTTTGTGCTCATACGCAAGAAGGTCTAAAGTCAGATGTAGGCATGTAGACAATAAGAGAGTGATCGAATGAAGAAAGAGTTATCGAGCCTTACAGCAGGGAAACAAGCCATTCAGCCCAGCTGATCCATGCTGACAAAGCTAGTCCCACGTGTGAACCTTTGCTACTCACGTGACACCAGCAGAGCAAATGGCCAACACTGACCTTGATAGATTTGAGGTTTTATTCACAATGATGGCCAATGTCTATTGATTTTGCTGTACAAAGTCAAGAGGTTGCAGGTTCATCACGAGCAAGTACCCAGCAAAGGGACAAAACTGACTGAAGGAGTTAGTCAGCAGACTACATTGTAATGAATGTGTGTAACCTTTGGAAGGGTGGACAGGAGTCTTCTCCAAGGTGGAGAACACTGTGATGCTTCTAAACCCTGTAACCGTTATAATAGGACTTAGCTTCACTCTAGTTGTGCCCAGGCTGCCAATAATCTGCAGAGAGATTTGTGCAAGTGTGAAAGAATCCCTGAAAGATCAAGTGTTTCAAAATACTGAAATACAGATTGGCTAATTCCTTGTTTAAATACCCGATGAGTTTACCACTGACTTCACTCTGGCAGAGTTGGTAGTGCATCACTATCGTAGCGCAGGGTCAATCATAATGCAAACTAATAGGTGAGAGTAGAGAGAGGCAACAAACAAAGCAAAGGGGGATTTTTTTTCAAGGAAAAGATAAACAACTTTGATTTGCTGAGACAGTTGGAATCATCAGTCCACTGAGTATGAGACTCAGCAAATAGGAAGTAATCTGAATCCATCATCTATAAAGGTATTTAGTTAATATCAGAAACCATGTCAGATATATCCATGCAGATCAAATGATCAGAACGAGAATCACATCAGAAGTAATGTAGGATCACGAGCCTATTCTGAAAATTGATGCAAAATCAGCAACGGTTTAAGAGCTGTAGAGCAGCAGTGAGCCAAGTCAAGAGGTCACCGGTTCCTCAGCTTCAAAGATCCGTTAAGAGTGAGTACACAACAGAGGAGCTAGAGAGACGAAAGAAGCTGGTCAACGGTCTGCATCTGTAAAGATGATGTTGACAGCGGTCATCTTCAAAGAGAATGGAGTAGTGTATGAAACTCCTGTACCCAGTCACTGCTGGAGACACAACACTGTTGCACTCACATTGTATCCACTGTCCAGCTTGGGGTATATTACGTTACCCTAGGGCTGTGATGGGACATTGGCTGACAGCGATGATTATGCCAGTCTGCTCCATATCTAGACTACGGGATAGCTCTCCTAACTTAGAAAGCATCCGGATGTTCATGAGGAAGCCTTTACAAGGTCAACTAGGCTGACAGTAAGGGCATTGCCCGAAGCTGATGTTGAAGTTAATGCCAATTGGTGGTCTGATTTTGTAGCTGTGTTTTAATACAACGATATTTAAATCAACTGGATGGGTTATTTCTGAGGACAGTCAGGTCTCACCAACTGTTGTCACTCTCGGCAGGAGTGGCAGATCCATTCAGTGGAGAGTGAGTCATCCAATGGAGGGTGAGTCATACAATAGAGGGAGTGTTGTCCCACAGTCATCAGAGTCATCAGAGAGTGAGTCATTGAACAGAGAGTGAGTCATTCAGGGGAGAGTGACTTGTGGAACATGGAGAGAATCCTTCTTGCCACTGGAATAAGACCCCGTTCCATAACTGCTGATGCATAACAACAACTCTGCCTTAATAGAAAACTTATAAATGCATTTTCTGCTGAAATGTCAGGACCCTCATACCTGAACACCACTACTCTATCTTAGCTTGGGAACATAGGACAGAAATTTACAGTACGTTACAGGCCCTTTGACCCACAATGTTGTGCTGACCTTGTAACCTGCTCTACAGACTGCCTAGAATTTCCCTAGTGCAAGCCCTCAATTGTCCTAATCCCCATGTATCTATCTAAGAGGCTCTTAAATGACCCTATTGTATCCGCTTCCACCATCGCCACCAGCAGTGCATTCCATTCTGTGTGTGAAAAACTTATCCCTGACACCCCCTCAGTACCTACTTCTAAGCACCTTAAAACTGTGACCTCTCGTGTTAGCCATTTCAGCCCTAGGAAAAAGCCTCTGACTATCTTCATGATCAATGCCCCTCAAAATCTTATACACCTTTATCAGGTCACCTCTCATCCTCCGTTGCTCCAAGAAGAAAAGGCCGAGTTCACTCAACCTATTCTCATAAGGTACACCCTCCAATCGAGACAACATCCTTGTAAATCTCCTCTGCACTCTCCCTGTATGACATTTTTGTCTGAATTTACCCTCTGCTTAATGCCAACAGTGACAGCTCCATCCACAGTGAGGCAGTTTGGGCAGGAGATGGCCAGATCAGAGAAAGAACAAGGTGGCAAGTCCACCTTGCCCTGGTGGGACACATCGGAAGTGGAACGCAAAGTGATATTTCAGCATCACTAATGAGCTGCTCTAATAAATCAGCAACTTTGACTATGGAATTGGTGAATGCCTCATGACCCTTCGATTCACTACAGAACAGGACAACATGCCAACATGCCAAACTTGGAAGTTTCAGTTGAAGTCAAAGAGGACTTCTCCACTGATCCTGGAAATACCCGGGTCAACATCCCACAGTGAGACAAACTGGGTGACTACAATGTCAGGGTAGCAAGGGAGAAGGCATGATTGGCAACAAAGGAGTGGGGAAGGCTAACTCTTAACAGAATTCTTCACAGAACATAGAATGTAGAACAGTAAAGCACAGTACAAGCCCTTCTGCCCACAATGTCGTGCCAAGCTTTTAACCAACTCCAGGGTCAACTAACCCTTCCTTCCCTCATGGCCGCCTCCTTTTCTTTCATCCATGTGTCTACCTTCTATCTAAGAGTCCCTTAAATGTCCCTAACACATCTGTCCTTATCATCTCTCCTGGCAGTGTGTCCATGCACTTACCACAGTCTGTGTAAAACACTTTCCTCTGACATTCGCCTATACTTTCCTCTAATCACCTTCAAAGTATGTCCTCTCGCATCCGCCATTACGACACTGGGAAAAGGCACTCACTGTCCACTCTTACCACCTTGTAGATTTCTCTGAAGCCTCCTCTCATCCTTCATCACTCCAAAGAGAAAAGCACTAGCTCACTCAAACTTTCCTCATAACACATGTTCTCCTATTCAGGCTGCATCCTAGTAAATCTCCACTTCACCTTCCCAAAGCCTCCAGTTTCTTCATATAATGAGGTGACCAGAACCGAACACAATATTCCATGTATGGTGTAACCAGAATTATATAGAGCTGTAACCTTACTTCACACCTCTTGAACTCAATCTCCCAAGTAATGAAGGCCAACATACCATATACCTTGTTAACTATCAAGATGTGCAGCAACTCTGAGGGGTCTATGGACTTGGACGCCAGGGTTCCTATGTTCCTCCACACTACTAAGGATCCTGCCATTGGCCTTGTCCTCTGCCTTCCAGATGTCTACTTCCCCAACCTTTGTGTCTCCTGCAAACTTACTAACCTTCTGCGCCACTTGCTCATCCAAGTCCTTTATAAAAATCCCAAGAAGCAGGTGGGCCAGAACAGAGTCCTTCACATGACAAAATAGAGCAGCCTCGTCATAATGAACGTCCTGTCCCTTCAGAGGGACTCTTGAAATGGCCATGGTTGCGGAATCTCTGAGAGTTCCTGGTAGATGCTCTTCTTCTCAGAGGTGGATGAGGTAAGTGCCTACAGTGACTACATTCCTGAAACATGGTTGCTCAGACCTTAGGAGGTGAGCTGCAGTTCGCTGACAATGCTCTCATCTTTGCACACTTGAGGCACGCTGACCCTTCCATGGAAACAAGTGGAGAATGGGTCTTACATCTACAAGGCAAAGGTCTCCCCACTAACCTATCCCTGCAGGAACACACAGCAGAATAAGGACCACAGAAAGCATGAACCATTTCCCATTTCTTGAGAGCCTCCACTTGCAAAATCAGACAATGATGATGGAACTCACTCAGCTGAATAACTGTTCATTGATGAAGGTCTCAGGCCTGGCAGGGATCTCATCGTCTATGAGCCATCAGTGATTCCTGGCCTTACTTCATCTTCTGAGTCCTGGACCTAGAGCAGGCATCTCAAGGCACAGGAGGGATATTACCAAGTCTTCCTTTGGAAAATCCTTCAAGTTCACTGGAATAACAGATGAACCAGCCACAGTCTTCGTTCCACATCAACATCGATAGCACTGAGCCACTCTCTGGTTACATCCCTGGCATTCCTGCACCAGCCTCGAAACAGGCACTCCACTCCCACTAACTCACGGGAATCTCTAAACTCGAAGCGAAGGAGCATTTGAGATGGGGTTGAGCTCTTTGAGTCCGTTATTGGGAGCCCTTCATAAGCGGTGGAAGGAACACCGATTTCCCAGCTGCTGCTCTGTCTCTGTGAGTGTGTGCGTCCATGCATGTGGCAGGCTTCCATGTCAAGTACCAAAGCCTCATGAAATTTGTCCAGCAACGTGGAGGAAATGAACCTGCTTCATCGTTGCGTGTTTTGTGATCCAGCCTGGGTCCAAAATGTGTATCACAGCTCAGAGGAGAGCTATCACTATTGGAGATTCAGTGGGTGACCACATTGTCTGGCGCCCAGGGTACCCACACTGTAAGGTTTCTCCTCTTCTCAGGCTGCCAGCTGTCAGCCACATAGGAAAAAGCATAACTCACCTCCCAGACCGTGACCAGCAGTGTGCCACATCACTAGATAAACATGCACATCACTGGGCTACATCACCTGGATTAAACCATACCCAAGTGAATGCTAACCCCAGATCGGCAGCCAGGTATACAGTGCCTGTAGATGTTCTTCTTGTGTGGTTATCAACATCATTTATGTAACCATTGTAGCCTAGTTGCAAGGACTGACAATGCAAAGCCTAACACAGACTGGCAGAGCAATGATAAAACAGTCCAATTGGTACACATTACCCAACAACAAACTGCAATACATTCAGGCATTTATAAAGTTGCATGAGACAATTGGGTGATTTTCAGCTTCACAGTAATGTGCTCTCAAAAGAGAACATCAATTTTACTCCATCTTTGGAATGTTATAGACCTTGGCTGTACATCTGTCTCTACCCATGTCAATACCACTTAAAAAGAGACATAGAACAGTACAGCACTGGCTTTGGAGGCAGGGCAGAGGAGGTTCACCAGGTTGATTTCAGAGTTGAGGGGATTAGATAATGAGGAGAGATTGAGTCAGCTAGAACTGTACTCACTGGAATTCAGAAGAATGAGAGGAGCTCTTATAGAAGCATATAAAATTATGAAAGGGTAAGATAGAGGCAGGAAAGTTGTTTCCACTGGTAGGTGAGACTAGAACTAGGAAACATAGCCTCAAGATTCGGGGGGAGTAGATTTAGGACAGAGATGAGAAGAAACTGCTTTTCCCACAGAGTGGTGAATCTGTGGAGTTCTCTGCCCAATGAAGCAGTGGAGGCTTCCTCAATAAATATAGTTAAGACAAGGTCGGATAGAATTTTGCATAGTAGGGGAATTAAAGGCTATGGGGAAAAGGCAGGTAGGTGGAGATGAGTCCATGGCCAGGAGTAGGCTTGACAATGGCCCACTCCTGCTCCTGTTTCTCATGTTCTTAGGTTAGCACAGGAACGGACCCTTCAGCCCATAATGCTGTGTCGAACCAGCTGAAAAGCAAATCAGAAACACCCAAACACAAAGCCCTCCTATCTCCACCATGTCCATATCCCTCCGTCTTCCTTACATCCATGTGCCTATCCAAGCATCTCTTAAAAGCCTCTAGCCCCATTCCAGGCATCAACCACTCTCTTGAGTAAAAAACTTACCCCTCACATCCCCCTTGACCTACCCACTCTCACCTTCAATGCATGCCTTCTGGTATTAGACATTGCCTCTCATAATCTTGTAAACCTCGATCAGGTCTCCCTTCGGCCTCCGGCTCTCCAGAGAAAACAACCCGATAGCACGTGCCCTCTAAACCAGGCAGTATGCTGGTAGACCTCATCTGCACCCTCTCCAAAGCCTCCAAATCCTTCCAATAGTGGCGTGACCAGAACTGTATGAAATATTCCAGAAGTGGCCGAAACAGGGTTTTATAAAGTTACAACATATCCTCCTGACTTTTGAACTCAGTGTCTCAACTAATAAAAGCAAACATTCCATTGGCCTTCTTAACCACGTTATTGACCTGTGTAGCTGCATTCAAGGAGCTCTGAACCTGGATCGCAAGATCTCTCTGCTCAGCAGCACTGATAAGGACCTTGCTCTTAACAGTGTACTGTCTCCTGTTGAGGTGCAACACCTCCCATATATCTGGGTTGGTGTGCACCAGTTAGGCTGGAGGGCCTGTTCCCATGCTGTGTAGTAGCTAACACAGGGCTTTATAGTACAGGCGACCCAGGTTCAATTCCCACCACCACCTGTAAGGAGTTTGTACATTCTCCCCATAACCGTGTGGATTTCCTTCAGGTGCTCTGGCTTCCTCCCATAGGTCAAAGATGCACCAGATGGTAGGTTAGTTGGTCTTTGTAGATTGCCCTGTGTTTAGGCTGGGGTTGGGATTAAATTGGGGGATTGCTGGGCAGCACAGCTCGCAGGCCCAGAAGGGCCTAGATCACATTGTATCTCAAAAAATAACTAAATATTAATCATTATGAGGTTAGCAATGTGACAATGGAGAACACATTTGCACAACAGATACTCTGCAGAGTCAAAGAATCATACATCACAGAAACAGGACATTCAGCCCAATACCAACCATTGCACCCATCCCATTAAATCCCATTAGGACCACATCCTTCTACACCTTGCCTATTTAAGTGTTGTCTAAATGCCTCTTAAATGTAACACCTTATTCCACAGTGTCCTCCAGCAGTGAGTTCCTGATATCAACCACAGTATGTAAAAAAAATACCCACAGATCCACTTTAAAGCTCTTCCCCTCTTCTTAAACCCTTGCCTTCTTGCTTTTGATGCACATACCCTGGGAAATAGAAGATTTTGACTTCCTACTCATACCGTACTTTTAATAATTTTCTCTACCTTTATCAGGCCACCCCTCAGCCTCCTTCGCTCCAGAGAAAACAAACACAACCTATTCCAATCTCCTCTTTAGTGCTGACAACTCTTACATTATTAAGTGCGATGTTTAAGCAGGTTTTCAGCTATTGTTTGTACCTCAACCTACAATTCCGATCAACAAACACTCTGCAATCGCCTTCAAAGGAACAAACTGTTCACAGTTGGATTTGCTGCAGTTTCTACGCATGGATCACAAAGAGAGAAGATATATCTCCTGGATGTTTCCCTGATGATGTACACAGTGATTACGCATTGGTTCAGCAGAGGTAAATCATCTATAGCTTTGTCATATGTTCCCTTCAAGAGACTAGGTACAGAACCTTGGCTCTGTGTAATGCCCTATGCAAAATCAAGGGCCACCGTCCCATTGAAAGAGCTTTCTTTCATATCAAATATTAGACTACAGACATTAGCCATGCCCCAGTTAGACTCACATTACGATATTGGGCAGAACATGAATGCCCGAGGCCAGGATTCCCAACCAGGCATTCATTTCTGAGCTCTTCATGAAAGGAGATTATCAGGTGGATAGAAAAAGAGCTGTGAGATGGTTCTGACAGCCTCCTTGAGCTGTAAAGTCTCCACTGATTCCAGGGACTGATCCGCATAGCCACTCAAAGCGGAGAAGGAATATCGGGATCGAACTGAGAAGCTCGAGTGCAATGATGGAACCACAAGAAACCCCATGTAATAAACACACATCCATCTCACACTCCATACCATGGCTACAGCTACTCACACCCCTACAGTGAAAGCCAGTCATCCTCTTCGGGAAGGACTGCTGAATAAGATGACTGTAACATTTCCCAGGTTGAGATATTGAAGAGGTGCTCCTGAACATATGAGCGTATGTGTCAGAAGTTGGCCATGCAACCCCTGGAGCCTGCTCCCCACCTCAGCAAGATCATACCTGATCTTCTTTCTCAGCACCATTGTCCTGGTCTATCCCCACAATCCCTTTCAAGCACAAAAGCTGCAGATGCTGGCACTTTGAAATATCAAAAAAATAATAACAGAAACACTCTGCAAGTCAAGCAGAGTACAAACCAGTTATAGTTTCATATTTGATGATTTTTCTTCATCTGCTCTGACCAAAGGGGCATTGACCTGAAACATCAGTTCTCTTTCTTTCTCCAGACATTTGCCTCTACACCTCCTTGTGGAATTGGATCCTCGACTTCCTCACTTGCAGACCCCAGTCAGTTAGTATTAGCAACATCATCCCCCTCGCAAGATTCAACAGCACAGGTGCTGTGTGCTTAGCCCCTGCTCAACTCACTTTATATTTACAACTGTGAGACCAAGCGCAGCTCCAATACTCATTTTAGTTTGCACCAGTGTCGCTGACCAAATCAAAGGTGGTGCTGAATCAAGATACTGTACAGCAGCGAGAGTGAAAATCTGGTTGAATGGTCCCACAACAATAACCTCTTACTCAACGTCAGCAAAACCAAAGAGACCACATGAGGAGGAAACTAGAGGTCCACGAGCCAGTCCTCATCAGAGCATCAGAGGTGGAGAGGGTTAGCACCTTTATATTCCTCTGCATTATGATTTCAGAGGACCTGTCCTGGCCCCATAACATAAGGTGCCGTTGCGAAGAAGGCTTGGCAGTGCCTCTACTTTTTCAGAAGTTTGCAAAGATTCGACATATCATCTAAAACTTTGACATGTTTCTATAAATGTGTGATGGAAAGTATATATTGGTTGCAACATCGCCTGATATGAAAACACCAGTGACATTGACCTGAAAAGCCTACAAAAAGTAATGGATACGGCCCAGTCCATCACGGGTAAAGCCCTCCCAACCACTGAGCAGATTTACAGGGAGTGCTGTCACAGGAAAGCAGCATCCATCATCAGGGCGTCCCACCACCGAGGCCATGTTCTATTCTCACCGAAGCCATCAGGAAGAAGGTATGGACATCTCAGGACCCAGACCACCAGCTTCAGGAACAATTTTCACCCCTTAACCATCAGGTTCTTGAACCAGAGAGGATAACTTCATTCACCACAACACGGAACTATTCGCATAATTTATGGATTCACTTTCAAGGTCTCTTCATCTCATGTTCTCAATATTTCTTGCTCATTATTTATTTATTATTATTATTTTGTTTGTTTTTTTGTATTTGCAGTTACTTATCTTTTGCACATTAGTTGTCTGTCTTGCGTGTGGTTTTCCATTGATGCTAGTGTGTTTCTTTGCATTTACTGTGAATATCGGTAAGAAAGCAAACAGGGGGGACAAATATTTACTTTGATGATAAATTTACTTTGAACTTTTGAACTGATGCTGCCTGTCCTGCTGAGTGCTTCTAGTGTTTTCTGTTTTCACCCGTGTCTCTGGATTCCTTTAATGTCCAGAAATATATTGACCTTGCTTTGAATCTGAGTTCCAACAGCTCTTTTAGGTAGAGAATTCTGAAAGTTCACCACCCTCTGGGTGAAAAATTTCTCCTCATCTCAGTCCTAATGATTCAGCCCTTTTTTCGAAGGATGTGTCCCCTGGTTTTAGACTGCTCAGCTGACAGAGACATCCTCCCTTCATTTTCTCTGTTGACCCTTCAGTACCCTATCCCTTATGTAACATGTGGCCAGCATTAAATTGCACAGTGGCAGTCTGATGTACATGAAATAGTATTCTGTTTCTAAGAATGGTGACCTGCATGCTTCAAAGAGATCTTTGAACATTCTTTTGGAACTTGCTAAGAATGTGTTATGTGCTTTCCTGTTCGTTCCTTCCTCCCTTTCACCTCACCTCTTGGCTCTTTGGGACACCACTGAGCATGTCCAGGTTGCTATATAAAATGCACATTCATTCACTCCCAGTTATTGCTGCAAGACTCTCACGGCTATGATTGCTTTTGTTATAACCCAGAGTGATGCTGGAAGTATTTTGGGCAGCAGAATTTGATTGCTACTTCCATCTCATGCTGCTGACACTATGAGTTTGGAGACCTGACTCAGTTAGCGACATAAATTGGATCTGTATTCGTTGGTACCTGGATGAGAAATCTTATTGAAAGATATACATAAGGTTCTGAATGGGTTGTGATAAGGTATTTTATTAAGTTATTGAGATATTTTCACTAGTAGGAGTCTCCCAAATGTGGGGACATAGGTACAAGATTAGGGGACGGTGATCTGAAACGGAGACGGTTAGGACCTTCTTCACACGGAAGATGGCAAATATTTAGAAGTCTCTACCACAAAGGATTGTGGGGATTGGGTCATCATACTTAAAAAAAGAGAGGATACATTTTTTAAAGATCAGGAAATTGAGAGTTATTGGCACTGGCAGATGACATTAAGGCCTAGGGCAGATCAGCCACAGCCAGGCTGAATGTTGGGGCAAGCTTGAGGGGCCAATTGGCCTTCTGCTCCTCCTGTTTTCTTCTGTTCTTCTAACTCCCTAACAATGAATTGCAGTGGTAAGGCGTTGGAACAGGGGCTCAGATACTAACCATAGGTGGGAAGAAATGGAGTGATCACACAGGATGTCGGAAAGCTTTAACAATTCTAATGGTATGACAAATCACGTAATGTAAGAGTCAGCAGTGCAGGCATTTAGACAGGGAATTCCAAACAGTAAGAAGGTGAAACCTCGCTCTATGATATTGAAGGATAGCTGAGCAGTGGCTGGAATTGACAGCGTAGATGCAGGGAGATGTTTTAGGTCTTCATGATGTCTAAGACTGCTTCAAAGCTCATCAAGTCAATTGGAACTGCAGTCAATATTGGGGGAAAAAAGCCAATCTGCATGCAGCAAGATCCCATAATTATGAATGTGGCTCAGTGGTGCAGTGAAGGGTGTTTAGTTCCAGTGACTGGCTCAGGGGGAGTTGGTGAGCATGAGAGAGTGAGAATGGATTACAGAAAATGAGATGGAGGATATGAGTGATGGAATATCTCTGACAGGCTACATGGGCTGATAGGCTGAATAGACTCTTTTTGTAAGTAAAATATAATTAGATGACCTAATTTAGTGCTGATAATTAAGACATTTAAAGGGTATTTAGGCAATGGAGTAACTTCCTATATAAGGCAAGTGATTTTAATACTTGAGATGACTGAGAGCTTGTACAAGGGCTGGTGGGTGAGTGAATTTGGGAAATAGACATAGTTAGCTGTAACATTTTATTACAGACTGAGTGGTTGCTATTTAGCCTTTCCCACTCTGCCCCTCCTGAGCTGAGCTGAAGGTCTCCCTCTAAACTCTTCACAGAGACGTCCTTCCACAGACACCGGCTGGGCAAGGAACCTGTATTTGAGATGGCAATGTTCCCACGTTACATGGACAGTGGAACTGGGCAGGGAACCTGTGTTTGAGATGGCAATGTTCTCACCTTCCATGGACAGTAGAACTGGGCAGTGAACCTGTGTTTGAGATGGCAATGTCCTCACCTTCCATGAAGTCTGGGACTGGACAGGGAACCTGTGTTTGAGATGGCAACGTTCTCAGCTCCATATCAGGAGGACATGGCTTCATGCCCTGCTGCCTCTCTGATACAGAAAAGAGGGAGTGCTGTACTGACAGGTGTATCTTCTTGGAGATGGGAAACCAAAACAAATTTCTCATTCTTCCCTGGTGAATGGATCCACTAATGTGCTCAGAAGAACTGGAAACGTCAGCCAGAACCTGTGTTCAATATTACTTCTTAAATCAAATTCAATGGAGGCTGATTATTAGCTTTATAAGGCATCATTAGCTGGTTGGTTAGTCATAACACGGTGGGCTGAATGACCTGCTGTGCTTTATGGTGTTCTGGATATTGGCGCCAGAAGTGCGGCAACAGTTGCGGGCTGCCCCCAGCACAATCCTAGGACTGTGTGGGACATTGACGCAAAGCAACAAATGCCATTGTATGTTTTAGATGTTCTGAGGTTCAGTGCACGTGACAAATACAGCTAATCCTCCCCATTTGTGGTGTATGAAGTCTTGCTGTGTCACATGAGCCATTGGGTGATCTCGCTCAGAACTGGAGTAGGCCGTTCAGCCCCTGAAGACCTGCTGGGCCATTCACCAAGATCCCGACTGATCAACCGTGACTCCTCCAACACAAGCAACGGGCAGGTTGCGCTCCTGGCAAACAGAGGCGCTTGAGGCGATTTCCCGTAACGCGAAGTCACGTCAACTGCACGCTCATCGAGAAATATGAGTCGAACATAAACTGGTACATTAATCCTGACAGTAAATTTTTATTCCATTCCTCAGGTTTTGTTTTGTTAGTGATACGTGAAATCACTTAAGGATGCAGTGTACTGCAGTACTGCCGGGGTATTCCGCGTCTGTACTGAGGAATCTGTCGATCTTTGTTTTGAATGGACTCAGGGACTGGGTCTTCAAAGCCGTTGGGGTGGGGTTGGGGGATAGGGGAGACAAGATACTTCCAAAGATTCAATGTGACAAAATCTCTTCTCGTCTCAGCGGCGGACCCATTACTCTAAGGCTGCGATCCCTGGTTCTGGACTGCTCAGCCTGAGGAAGCATTCTCTCCGCTTCCAGCCTGTCGAGCTCTCTGATGCTGCATGTCTCAAATACAGCAATCACTACACTTCAAAAAAAAACATCCCACTGACTGTAAAACGACTTTGGGACATTATTATCGGTACTAAATAAAAGAAAGGCAGGTGAGGATGAAAGTCTACCCCCGTGGTCTGTTCAAGCAGTGCTGTCAGGAACTATTAAGCCTATAAACTATTAAAACTATAAACACGACTGCGAAACAAACTGTTGCAGAATTTATCGACCTGTTCCATAT
Organism: Hypanus sabinus; assembly: GCF_030144855.1. Lineage (NCBI taxonomy): Eukaryota > Metazoa > Chordata > Chondrichthyes > Myliobatiformes > Dasyatidae > Hypanus > Hypanus sabinus. The sequence goes on from NC_082721.1 coordinate 77,710,161, forward strand.
TATAGCTCAGGCCCGCGATCAGTGTATTAATTATGTATTTTAAAATGATGGAGGAACAACTCTGAGTTATAAATAGTGGCTGGGTTCCAGCCAGGAGCTCCCTGGGTTGCGACAGCACCGATAAGATTACAGGGCTGGGAAGTGATTTCATTCCCCGCATCTCTCTGCGTAATGGCGCACGCTTCAGGGACCGTTTTAAAAACACCGTTCACTCTCAGAACAAAAAAAAACACATGCTCACAGAAGGAATACAGACACCAGAGCATGAATTGCTGGAGTCTGGCGCGAACACAATGCTAGAGTAACTCAGCGGAGATGGACAGCGGCCATTTTGGTTGGAGACCCTTCATTTGGACCGAATGAAGTCTGTCAATGGAAATGTAATGTCGGTTGTTCATTTCCGTCCATACATACTGGCTGAGCCCACTGACTTCTTCCAGCGTTTCGTGTGTCTGATCAAGACTGCACACTTCCTGATACAGAAACCTTCGCATCATGCGTGGAGGCAAGTAGTTGGCACTGAGGAGCTTCTCAAACTGAAGGAGTGCTGAATCGTCACCAGTACCTGAAATGCCAGAGGCGTTTGCACTGGGTGCAAAACATCCCCATGGTACCACCCAGAAGAGAAGGGGTGCTTACTGATTAGTGAGCCTGTGAGTGTGTAACACACACCACAATTGTGGATTTCCCGGGGTAACACACTGAGTGAGTGTGCATGGGGTTGGCCAAAGGAGTAAGCAACTCAAGAGCTGCGATTGAGTAAATGTGTGAATGCAGGAGACAGTGGCAAGCCACGAGATCACAGGCAGACTGGACCTGAGTCGCGGCTGACAGAGGTGACCATCCCATACTGTCACAGTCCCTATCTTTCCTGAGGCAGAAAATGGCAGGTTCGCATCCGCAGCTTTTCACAAGAAGGAGTCCTTCTCAAGCTGCCGTCTACTACAGATGGCCGGAAGCCCCACCTGCTGTCTGAGGTGTGTGGCACCAATCAAAGAGTGGGGGATTCTAATCCAGGGTCCCGGACAATATTTATGCCTCAAGCAAACCCACTGAAAGAAATCATCTGTTCATTCTTACCCTGCTGTTACTGGTGGCTTCCCCTGCACAGATTGATTGGCATGTCCCCTGTTTTACCAGAGCAACTATTCTCCATTGTACATCTTAGAACATTCTGGGAAGTTCAGAGTTTGCAAATTTTCTTTCAAACAGTCTAAGAACGAGTAATTACTTTTAATCTTTTCCTACTCCACTGCATTAAAAATAATATTGATAGAAAATAACATCAGAAAACTAGATCTGAGATAGAAAACATAATTTGTGAAATATTTGTATCAGAATAAATTGCATCCTGCTTTTGCCAGAATTAAAGTAACAATGAATGGACTGACTGTTCCAAAGGTAAAGACAACATCAAAGTCTGACATAACCTGTCATCTCCACATGTTCTTAGTGACACCAGGCAACACAAAGTCTGAATCTGGATTAAATTCCGATGAAAGAGCTGGACAGAACAATTCCTTGGGTTTGACTCAGGACAAAGTGAAGACAATGACTCAAGGAAGAAGGAGATACTGACAGGAATATTTCTGAGTGAGGACAGCAAAGGTAGGGAAAGCCAGCAGATGACTAGTCTGGTAAATGCTCTGCACAAGAGAGCAAGGAATTGCAGAAACCTGCAAAGACAACATTGGCAGTATTGGGTGGTCAACTTCAGCAGCTGGGATTCAGGTCCAGTGTTTCTGATCTCGCTGCTTGCCTTTTTCTTCTGCTTTTAGTCAAATCTGAGCCTCCATCTCACTTCTTATGACCTCAGCAAACTCTGAACCACATTTTAGCAACAATGTCCAGAAAGCCAGGCTCCTCACAATGGATTCTGTCTACGCTTCCTGCTGCCCTGGGAAAGTGACCAGCAGAATCAAAAACTACTCCCACCCTGGCCATTCCCTCTTCTCTCCCATTCCATGAGACAGCTTGAAAAATACATGTGGCCAAGTTCAAAGACAGCTTCTCTCTCATTGTTATAAAACTCTTAAATGGATGCTTTATGCAATAAAAGTGAGTTCTTGACTTTGCCCTCTACCTTATCAAGGTCTGAGACATTATTGCTAAATAGCACCACTCTTTCTCTGCAATTGTAACACCTTTTTCTGCATTCTGTTATTGTTCTTTAACAATGACAACAATGCACTGTTGTCCTGAAATGATCTGTCTGTGTGGAATACAAAACAATGTTTTTCTCGGTATCTTGGACAATAATAGAACAAATACCAATTGGGATGAGAAGGGAGAAGGTTAAGCTAAGAAGAGAAATGGTTAGATGAAGGAGAAAGATAAGGATGAAAATGGTTGGAAGGAAACAGTGATAGGATTGACCATGTCTGTCATCCCTTCCCTTCCTTACTAAAACACTATACAGTGAATCTTAATTAGCTATAGTAATGGATCCTTTATGTGTACTATGCTACAAGACTTTGAGTTGCTTTGTACAACTACGGTTTACTGGGGAATATTAATAAGTAATATTAATACTTATATATTAATAAGTATTAATATACTTTATTAATATATTAATTAATAAAGTAATATATTTTACTTTATTAAAATAAATAAAATATTTATTTACTTTATTTATTCCCTCATATGATAATATTCACCCTGCAATTTGAGAAGTAGAAGCTAAAGTCAGAGGTGTCAGTATTATATTGGAGCAATGGGAATTACAGAGGCATGAGAGAGGAGCTAGCCAAAATGGATTGGAAGGGGACACTAGCATGGATGATGTCAGAAGAGCAATGGCTGGGGTTTCTGGGGACAACTTGGGAGGTGCTGGATAGGTACATCCCAAAGATGAAGAAATATTCTAAATGGAGGATGAAGCAATCATGGCTAACAAGGGAAGTCAAAGACAGCATAAAAGCAAAAGAGAGGGCATATAATATAGCAAAAAATAATGGGAGTTAGATTAGGAAGCCTTTGGAAACCAACAGAAGGTAACTAAAAAAAATGATGAGTAGAGAAAAGATGAAATATGAAGATCAGCTAGTCAGTCTTCATTGTGGAAGATACTAGCAGTATGCCAAAAATTCGAGGCTGTCAGGTGACAGAAGTGAGTGTAGTTGCTATTACTAAGGAGAAGAAGCTTGGGAAGATTAAAGGTCTAAAGGTAGTTATGAGATCTGGATGAGCTGACTACACCCCAGGGTTTTGAAAGAGGTAACTGAAGAGATCAGGGAAGCATCAGTAATGATCTTTCAAGAGTCACAATGTTTTGGAACAGTTCCAGAGGACGGGAAAGTTGCATATGTCACTCCATTCTTTAAGCAGGGACCGAGGCAGAAGCAAAGATATTATGGGTCAGTTAGCTTGACTTCAGTGGTTGGGAAGATGTTGGACTCCATTACTAAGGATGAAGCTTCGGGGTACTTGGAGGCGCACGATAAAGTAGGCCAAATTCTACATTGTGTCCTTCTGGGGAAATCTTGCCTGACAATTCTGTTGGAATTCTCGGAGGGAATAACAGGCAGGATAAACAAAGGAGAGTTAGTGGATGTTGCTTACTTGGTTTGTAAGGTGCTGCGCATAAGGCTGCTTAATAAAATAAGAGCTCAAGGTATTAAAGGAACGATACTTGCATGGATAGAAGATTGACTGACTGGCAGGAGACAAAGAGTGGGAATAGAGGGGGCCTATTCTGGTTGACTGCCAGCGACTAGTGGTGTTACACAGGGGCTGGTAATGGGACTGCTTCTTTTCACATTTATGCCAACAATTGATAGAACTGATTGCTTTTTAAACAAGTTTGCAGACAATACAAAGATAGATGGAAGGGCAGGTAGTGTTGGTGAGGTAGGGAGCCTACAGAAAGACCTGTACAGGTTGGGAGAATGGTCAAAGAAGTGGGAAATGGAATACCATGCAGGGAAGTGTATATGCACTTCGGTTGAAAGAATAAAAGTGGAGACTATTTTCTAAGCTGGGAGAAAATTCAAAACTCAGAGGTGCGATGAAACCTGGGAGTCCTTATGCAGGGTTCCCTAAATGTTAATTTGCAGGTTGTGTTGGTGGCAAAGGAGGCAAATGCAATGTGAGCATTCATTTTCAGAGGACAAGAATATAAAAGCAGGATGGAAGGCACTGGTCAAACTACACAAGGAGTGTTGTGAGTGATTTTGGACTCTTATCGAAGAAAAAATGTGCTGGCATGGGAGAGGGTCCAGAACAGGTACACGAGAATGATTCACAGAGTGAAAGGGTTAACATATGAGGAGCATTTGATGGCTCTGGGTCTGTACTTGCTGGAGTTTAGAAGAATGAGGGGGGTACACCATTGAAATCTATGATATAGTGAAAGGCCTAGATAGAGTGGATGCAGAGTGGTTATTTCCTCTAGTTAGTGAGCCTAGGACCAAAGGTCACAGCTTCAGAATAGAGGGATGTCCATTTAAAACAGAGATGAGAAGGAATTTATTTAGCCAAAGGTTGGTGAATGTGTGCAATTCATTGGTTGTGGAGGCCAAGTCATTGAGTATATTTAAAGCGGAGGTACAGTATACAGTATACAGCACCTCCTCCCCTTCTTACCCCAACCCGAATTTTTAATTTTTAGTATTTATTTATCCCTCTTTCCCTCTCACAATAACTTCTTGCCTGTTCTCCATCTTCCTCTGGTGCTCCCCTCCCGCTTTCTTTCTTCCAAGGCCTTCCGTCCCATGATACTCCCCCATCTCCAGACTTGTATCCCTTTTGTATCCCCATCTCAACTTCCCAGCTCTAGGCTTCATCCCTCCCCCTCCTGTCTTCTCCTATCATTTCGGATCTCCCCCTCCCCCTCCCACTTTCAAATCCCTTACTATCTTTTTTTTCCTTTAGTCCTGACGAAGGGTCTCGACCCGAAATGTCGACTGTACTTCTTCCTATAGATGCTGCCTGGCCTGCTGCGTTCCACCAGCATTTTGTGTGTGGTACAGTATATAGGTTCTGGTTAGTCAGGGTGTCAAAGATGAAAAGGAGAAGGCAGGAGAATGGAGTTGAGAGGGAAAATAAATCAGCAATGATGGAATGGCGGAGCTGACTTGAGAGGCTGAGTGGGCTAACTCTGTTCCTTTGTCTTTTGGTCTTATGGTCTCCATGACCTCAATCGACACACTGATGTCGTGCGGAGCCCTGTGTGCTTCAAGGACTCCATCAGGTGATGCCAACTCAGGGCCAGCCACGTTGGAACAGCTGAGGACAACAGACCAGGAGAAGATCAATCCAACCCCGGCTCCTGAACGGACAGATGTGCATCTGCCCCTCCTGGGCCACACTTCAATTAACAGTGTGACAGCCACATGAAACAACAATATGGTCTTCTTTTGAAGATGGATCCCTGTGCGTTTAAATTTGAAAAAACATACTCATGAAATTTAATACTGTTGTGTGCTTCCTTGTGCATTCAGACTTTGTGAATTATGAAACCACCTCCCTGTCTATAACACATGGTTCTGAGCTTTCTGAGGTCATAAGAGTTAAGATGGAAGCATGAGTTTGCCTAAGAGTAGAAGACAGTGGCAAGCAATGAGATCAGACGCAGGTTGGACCTGAATCCCAGTTGCTGGAGCTGACCTCCCAGTTCTCAGCACCACATCACAGTGGCTGCTTCCCATAGTTGGATGGACTCTTGTATCCTGAGGCAGAAGTTGGCAGGTTCACAGCCCTGCCATTTCACAAGAAGGAGTCCTTCTCAAGGCACCGTTTACTACAGATGGCCGGAAGCCCCACCTGCTGTCTGAGGTGTGTGGCACCAATCAAAGAGTGGGGGATTCTAATCTAGGGTCCCGGACAATATTTATGCCTCAAGCAAACCCACTGAAAGAAATCATCTGTTCATTCTTACCCTGCTGTTACTGGTGGCTTCCCCTGCACAGATTGATTGGCATGCCCCCTGTTTTACCAGAGCAACCGTTCTCCATTGTACATCACGGGGAAAAAGGATTCTGGAATGATCAGAGGTTGCAAATTTTCTTTCAAACAGTCCAAAAATGCATAATTACTTTTTATCTTTACATTGATGTGTTCAATGCCATTTCTTTAAAATTGATATAATCAGAAAATTATTTTATGAAATATTTCTATCATATAAAACTCTGCTTCTCGTTTTTTGACAGTGACAATGTGAGGACTAATTCTGTTCCAAAGGTAAAGACTACATAGAGACGTGAAGTCTGAACCTGGATGAAATTTAGATGAAAGAACTGGACAAAACAATTATACTTATAACCAAGGACAATGGACTGAAGGAAGAGGGAGATACTGATGGGGAATTATCTCTGAGTGGGACAGCAATGGTTGGAATGAGGCAGGAGATAACTGATTGGGCAACTCTTTGCCCAGGACTGCAAGAAATTGCAGAGTGTGGACCAACTCAGTCCACCACGAAAGCTAACCTCCCCACTGTTGTCTCTGTTGACACTTCCCACTGCCTCAGGAAAGCAGCTAGCATAATCAGAATCCCCTCCCAAGCTGGACATTATCCCTTTAGGTAGAAGATACAAAAGCTTGATAATGTGTATACGAGAACAGCCTCTATCTCACTATTTACGAATTAATATCTTTATATGATAAAGATGAACTCTTGACCTCACCATGGCCCTGGGATCTTACTGTCTACCTACACAGCATTTTCTTTGTAACTGTAACACGGCATTCTGCTATTTTTCTTCCATTTGTGTTATCTCACAGTACTATTTTGTATGGATGGCATGTAAAACAAAATTTTTCACTGTATCCTAGTACAGTCCTGATGAAGGGTCTTGGCCTGAAATGTCGACTGTTTATTCCCATCCATGGATGCTGCATGACCTGCTGAGCTCCTCGAGTGCATCGTGTCTAAGGCTCAAGATTTCCAGCATGTGCAGTACATCTTTTGTCTATTATGATTTTTTTTCTTTTATCTTTGCATGTTGGTTGCCTGTGTGTTCTGTTGGGTGTGGTCTTTCAATGAATCTATTGTGTTTTTTGGATTTACTGCATATGCCTGCAAGAAAGATACCCTATCTCAGGGTAGTATATAATATTATATATATGTACTTGGATAATAAATTTACTTTGAACTTTGAACAACTACTGTTTATAGAGTAATATCAATGTGTACTCAGAGTGAATGTATTCTTTGCTATCAACATGGGCCATTGTGTGTTCAAATTGTAAAAATCACACTTGGTGAATTTCAATGCTGGTGTGTGCTTCCTTATGAACCAACCCTTTGTGAATTCTAAAGCCAGCTCATTGTCTATAAAACGTGGCTCAGAGTTTTCTGAGATTGCAAGAGGTGAGGTGGAAACATTAGCTTGAATCAAAGCAGAAGAAACTGGAGAGCAACTAAATCAGAGACAGTCTGGCTCTGAATCCTGGGTGCTAGTTCACATCTACTCAATGTATCTACAAACCACGAATCGCTGATCAGAACATGCAGATTGGTCTGCATATTAGAGCTCTACAATTCTCACTATTTAGGCAACATGCCTCCTTTTCCTCTCCTGCCAAAATCATCAATGTACCAGATTACCTGTGTGCCATTTGGTTGATTTTAACCCATTAATTTAACTTGCCTCCATCCCTTTTCAAAGTTTACAACCCTACCCAGGGAAACACTGGAGACTGCAGATGGATGTCCAGAATTCAAAATAAATTTATTATCTAAGTACATATATGTCATCATATCCAACCCTGAGATTCATTTTCTTCTGGACAGACTCAATAAATCCATAAAAGAATCATAACCATAATAGAATCAATGAAATACTGCACCATCTTGGGTGTTAAACCAGTATGCAAAAGATAACAACTGTGCAAATATAAAAAAAAGAAATAAAAATAAATAAACAATAAATATTAAGACCATGAGATGAAGAGTCCATGAAAGTGAGTCCATAGTTTGTGAGAACATTGGGGCAAGTGAAGCTGAGTGAAGTTATTCGCTTTGGCTCAAGAGCCTGATGGTTGATTGGGAGGTGGGGACCCTGATGATGGATGCTGCTTACCTGTGACAACACTTTGTGTGGACATGCTATTGAAATGCAGTATATTCTTTTCTTCTGAAGGGGAGAGAGAGGGTTTCCATTTAAAAATACAATATATATTGATTTAGAGGGGACAGAGTTGATTGAATTAAAAATAAGACAGAGAAGGAAGAAATTCACATATGAGTGCTGGGTGATAGTAATAAACAATAAAAAACAGAAATGGCTCTCTACATGGAAATACTGTATACAGAAGTATTTTGAAGCAAATTAAATCACCAATGAAAAGCAAATGCCAGTGTTACTGAATGCAGTAGGTGGAATGGCATACAGTTTGCTCTGATGTTCAACTGGTTCAGCCAAACCAGCCAAAATGAGCTTTGCTGATAATGTGGAAGTAATGCAGCACTGATTTGAACCAAAGCTGTTGTTGATTGCAGAATGCTTTAGGTTTCATAAGCAAAATCAAAAGGAAGGGGAGTCTATTTTAGCTTACAGGGCTGAATTGAAGGAATTGTCTGACTATTGCTATTTCAATGGGTTTAATCACGTACTGAGCAATCATTTAGTTTGTGGAATATTACAAGGAAGACTTCAAAAAGAGTTCCTAACTGAAGCACAACTCACATTATAAAGAGCAGCTGAAGTTTCTATATCAATGGAAACTGCAGTCAAGAGATGCAACTGAGTTGCAGTCATGAATGAACGCGATTGTGAACAAAATTGCAGCCTCTATACAGAAACTTCCCAGCCCAAACAAATTGTGTTACCATTGTGGTAGGTGCTCACGTACACCAGACCAAATTAAAGGCAAGACTTGTAAAAAATGTAACAAAGTAGAACTTGTACAAAGAGCATGTCAAGCCCCCACAAATAAATAGACTGCACAGAAAAGAGAAAAAGATAAGAAGTCAAATTTCAAAAGTATCAAAGATAAAAACAGCCCTAATCTGCATTGTGATGAGATTGACACAGGACTGGGTAGCCTATGGATTTATGTTGTGAAAACTAACAAGAGACAAGCATCATGACTTATATCAGAAGTGAACAGCAAGTTAATTAAAATGGAATTGGACACTGTCTCGGTTGTTTCATTCCACAAACTGAATTTAAATGCCATTTGAAAGACACCAAACTAAAGCCTGCAGATACCCAACTAAGAATATATACTGGAGAAAAGATAACTCCTATGGGAATGATATTCCTAACAGTGAAATATAACAACCAACAAGCCACATTAGGCTTCTATCTGTTAAAAACCGGAGGGTCAGCATTGCAGGGCTGTGATTGCCTGAGACAACTACAACTTGATTGGAGACCCATTCACTATTTGCATCCCGAACCAGACTGAGTCCCAGATCCACTCCCGGAGCAGCCAGAGTAGGCCCAGATAAAGCCTCAGCCCTCAGTTCACAGCCTTGGTGCCATGGAGAAAGGAATGAATCAGCCCGACCTGCACCTCCAGTCCTGACACTCGGGCTTCCATCCTATCTGGGATTTAGATTGTCCAAGCACCGAGTAGTGCCTCATTTTAGGACCTGGATCCTGGTGCCCAGATACATCCTGTCGGCCCTGCCTGAAGCCATTCTTGATCTCGCCAAATTGGCTTGGTGCTTAGAGCAATCCAAACTCATAACCGGGTTAGGCAGACAGGCATCAAACTCCTCCGCAAATTAGTCACTCCATCTCCGGTAGCAATACCAACTCCTTCTGCAACCCCAGTGGCTCAAACATGTTGTACCTCGCAATCCCTCAGCACAGGTCATCCCCCAAGCCAGCCTCGCTCCTCACTATCTGCGGCAATAGTTCACCACAATTTGCTTCATGAAAGATGTTATAGGTAATGCTTTTAGTCAATTCTCTTGCTTTATGATTTACCAGTAAGCTGTCACACATCTTTGGTAGCGCCATCTTAAACCGGAAGTCAAGGTAAAATAGTGTTAACAGAAAGTGCCTCACTCAAGTTTTATGAAGTCCATCGGGTTCCTTATACCATTGGTAACAAAATAGCCAGTGAGCTAGATTGTATGGAGGCTGAATGAATTCTTTCCAAGGTTGAGTGTAGCAACACCAGTGACCCTAGCAGCCAAGAAGAATGGGTCTGTCAGGATCTGTGATTTTAAGGTCATCATCAACCAAGTACTGAAAGCAGATCAATATCCTTGGCCCAGGATAGAGGATATCTTTGCAATGTTTTTGGAAGGAATCACTTCAGCAAGGCTGAGATCTACCTACAGATGGAGATGGAAGAGGAGTCCAGAGTGTTTCTCACTATAAAAACTCACAAAGGGCTTTCTCACTATAATAGGCTTACTTTTGGAGTACCATCTCCAGCTGCACTTTGGCAGAAAGCTATGGACCAGGTGCTTCAAGGCTAACCAGGCTCTCAGCATTACTGTTGAAGATGACAAGGACATCTCCTTATGACAGGGTTAAAAGGATTAGATGACTATGGTCTCAGAGCATGACGCAACAAGTGTGAACTCTTTAAACCATGCAACACTTACTTTGGTCACATCATTGACACACAAGTTTAACACAAATGTGCTGAGGGAATTCAAGCAGTGGTGATGCCCCAAGGCTATAATGAAATGTCACAGTTGTAGTCTTTTTTTAAAGATTTTCTAATTACTATAACAGGTTCCTGCCAAACCTGGCTACTGTGCTCCACCCCTTAGCTCATTACTACAGATTGGGAAGAAATGACAACGGACAAAGCAGTGAGGTGGCTTTCCAAAAGACAAAGGAAATGGTGATGTCAGATACTGTACTCACACATTATAATCCACATCATCCAGTGAAGTTTACCTTTGACACTCCGCAGTCACGTCACATGTTAGGAGTGATGGAAGTGAACGCCCCCATGGCCTTTGCATCATGTTCCCTTACCACAGCAGAGAAAAATTACACACAGAGGCCTTGAGTCTGGTTTAGGGTGTAAAACCTTTCAACTGGTACTTGCATGGGAGAGAGTTTACCCTCGTTACTGATCATCAACCATTGGTATCCATTTTCAATCCACAGAAGGGTGTTCTACTAAATGCAGTGGTGTGAATACAGAGATGGACTTTGTTTCTTGGAGGACGCAAATTCAAGATCAAATTCAAGAGGATGACTAATCATGGAAATGCTGACAGTTTGTCCTCCTTACATTTGGAAAAGAAAATATCTAAAAAAAATCACGAAAGAGGACACTCCTCTTGATGTGTTCTCCCTAATGCAGCTCGTAAATCTCCCTACTACAGCAGAAGTGATCCAAAGGGAAATCAGAAAAGACCCCACACTGGCTCAGGTCTACAAGGCAAACCAAAATGGCTGGAACATGCAGCAGAAATTCCATTTCCCCATTTTTACCAGCATCTGAGTGAACTTGTTCTGGACAGGGGTTGCCTTAGGTGGGGATTGAGAGCTGTTGTACCACTGAAACTAAGAGCTAAAGTGTTGGAATTATCCTGGCATGGTCAAAATGAAGGCATCGTCTCAAAGCTTTGCCTGTTGGCCTGGGACAGACCGCAGATCAAGCAGCTTGCCATGCTCTGTTCGGTGTGCTAACACATCCAAGATCAGTGCCTCTCCATCCCTGGGAATGGCTTGCATTGCCCTGGCAGAGGATTCACGTGGATTTTGCTGAACAATTTATGGGCACAAACTTGTTGGTAGTAGTGGATGTAGCTACAGTGGCCAGAAGTGTTCCCAATAACCTGCACTACAGCCTTGCACACTTGTGATAGGTTCAGCATCCCCTTCTCAAGGTCTAATGTTCCAGAACATTTAGCCAGTGACAATGGACCACAGTTTGTTGTGAAACAGTGTCAGCTATTCCTGATTATTAATGGACATTAATACTGCATCTGCACCATTTTGGCCAGCTACAAATGCCTTGGCAGAGAGGTTTGTTCAAGAGTTTAAAGAACACATTGCGAGCAATGTCAGCAGTATACACTACACTGACATTGAATCAGAAGTATATCAATCTCCCCCTTGCAGATCGCAATGCAGCGCACTCCACAACCAACAACTTACCAGACACGCGTTCCAGGTTTGTCCCTGTGCTCAAGCTCGGATCTCCTCAAACGCAATTGTCAGAATCGAAGGAGTACGCAGGACAGACCGCTGAGGCAATGTAAGGACTCTTCAAACAAGGAGGTTTGACGTTTCACTCCTGGAGAAGCAGCCCTTGCGAGGGATTACAGAGGTGGTCTAAAGAGGGCACTTTGAGAGATTAAGGACAGAACAGGACCACTCTCCTACACACTGGAGATTGCACCTGATGTCATCCGGAGATGACATATTGATCAGTTGAGGAGAGCAGAATCAATTGTTAGAGAAGAAAGCTGTCCAGAGCTATTCAGAACCACTTCTCGCAGTCCTGCAACCACCACGGAGGAGGCCCCAGAATCTGAGAATGCTTCACAGACACAAGATTCACCTGCCAAGCAGAGTAACCCTCCCCCTCGTCAGGAAAGACATTATCCCAAAAAAGGAAGAAATCCTCCACAGTGATTATATCTTTAGTCCTGAATGAGAAAATTAAAAATTTACTAGGCTGTGGAGGTCTATGTAGTAGTCACATAACCATATGACAATTACAGCACGGAAACAGGCCATCTTGGCCCTTCTAGTCCGTGCCGAACGCTTACTCTCACCTAGTCCCACCTACCTGCACTCAGCCCATAACCCTCCATTCCTTTCCTGTCCATATACCTATCAAATTTTTATTTAGATGACAAAATCGAACCTGCCTCTACCACTTCTACTGGAAGTTCATTCCACACAGCTACCACTGTCTGAGTAAAGAAGTTCTCCCTCATGTTACCCCTAAATTTTTGCCCCTTAACTCTCAACTCGTGTCCTCTTGTTTGAATCTCCCCTACTCTCAATGGAAAAAGCCTATCCACGTCAACTCTATCTATCCCCTTCATAATTTTAAATACCTCTATCAAGTCCCCCCTCAACCTTCTATGCTCCAAAGAATAAAGACCTAACATGTTCAACCTTTCTCTGTAACTTAGGTGCTGAAACTCAGGTAACATTCTAGTAAATCTCCTCTGTACTCTTTCTAATTTATTGATATCTTTCCTATAATTCGGCAACCAGAACTGTACACAATACTCCAAATTTGACCTCACCAATGTCTTGTACAATTTTAACATTACACCCCGAACTCCTATACTCAATGCTATGATTTATAAAGGCCAGCATACCAAAAGCTTTCTTCACCACCCTATCCAGATGAGATTCCACCTTCAGGGAACAATGCACCATTATTCCTAGATCACTCTGTTCCACTGCATTCCTCAATGCCCTACCATTAACCATGTATGTCCTATTTTGATTATTCATACCAAAATGTAGTACCTCACCCTTATCAGAATTAAACTCCATCTGCCATCTTTCAGCCCACTCTTCTAATTGGCCTAAATCTCTCTGCAAACTTTGAAAACCTACTTCATTATCCACAACGCCACCTATCTTAGTATCATCTGCATAAGTAGTTGTATCATATAATATACTGTTTACTGAATACTATAGCAGGGAGGAGTGTAGTGTATATAATATTTCAGTAAGACTGTAACTATATTATTTAATAGAGCATTCTTTGTTTACATAATTCATTATGTGTTATATGCAAAAAGTACGTGAATGGCATACGTTATTACATCACCAGCTCATTAGTGAGCGCCTTACTATAGTTAAACTAAGTAGACACATTCATCCTGGCTCCCATGTTTTCCTTTTGATTAGTTTTGATGAGCTATGAAACATAACAGTTTGAAAAGCTGAATGTAATTAAACCTAATCAAGATGCTTTATGACAAATAAATCATTTTGGCAAACTGGTTGTCACACAGCACGAATACAGTGAATTGCTGGGTCAGTTACAGGCTGCAGGGATGTAGCAACTGGAGTAACCAAGGGACCGATTCTTGACTCTCAACTTACTTTAAGTGCCCAGAGAGGAACAAAACATAAAGTTTCCAAGTTTGCCAATGGCATGAATATTAGTTACAGGGAATGCTGTGATGAGGACATTGTCATTCTGCGATCGGATATCGATAGATCGAATGACTGGTCAAAACTCTGGCAAATGGAGTTTAATATGGGGATGCATGGGATAAGCCAATTCCATAAATGGAATCAAAAGGCAGGGGTTATTATCTAAATAGAGGGAGACTGTGGGCAAGTGAAGGTCAGAGCAATGAGTGTTCCTGTGCTTGAATCACAGTATGTTAGCAGGCAGGTCCAATAAATAGTCAAGAAGGCAAACGATACATTGATTTGTTACAGTTGTAAAGGTATAGGTAAGGCTACACCCAGAATACTGCACACAGCTTTGATCCTTAAAGAAGGATGTAATTCCAGTAGGGGCAGTCCTAAGGAGATTCACCCGGCTAATTCCTAGGATGTGAGTTGTCCCTTCAAGAGAGTCCAGGCAGTGTGTGTGTATACCTTGAAATTTTGAGCATTCCTAAGGGGGTTGACAGGGAAGATGCTGAGATGTTTCAACCAGCGGGGGTTAGAAGCTGGATCAATGGGGGTACTTAAAGAGGAACTAGATAAATATTTGATAGATCAAGGAACAGAAGGTTATGGAGAAAAGGCACAGAAGAAGAAACGTGGCCAGCATAGATCAGCCATGATCATATTGAATGTTGGAGAAGGCTTGAGGGACCAGGTAGTCTAACACCTGCTCCTGCCTTCTTCTGTTCTTGTGCTTCTTTCAATTCCCGGTTTACAGCTATTTCTGGGATCCTCTGCAGTAAAGGCTGAGGTAAAGCACAATTTTAGTTCATCTTTCATTTCCCTACATTCTATTATTAATTCCCTAGACTCATTTTTTATATAACCAGTGCTCACTTGGTTAACATTTTTAAGTACTTGCAGAAACTCTTATTTTCTGTTCATATACTTCTGTCTAGCTTTTTCTCATAGTGTCCTCTTTCCTTCCTGAATAACCTTTCAGTATTATTCCCTTTTTATATATAATTTGGCCAATATTCTGACCAGCAACTTGCCTTGGTGCAAAAATATGTTTTGGCTTTAAGTCTGGAGCTATCTGAAACTTTGAAGTAAACCATGGATGGTAGCTCTTTCACTTCAAATTTTTACCTGAGAGTGGGACATACAGTACATTTTCTGTGGACTCTGCATTTAAGTCAGTTCTCCCTGAAAATTCCTAGTTCAGCAGGATTCCTGATTTTCATCGCTCCACGGTTGATAACCATTTCTGCAGCTTTCCTCTCTGTCCCTTTATATACCGCCCATCTCCCTTAAGGCACTTCTTGGAAGCTATCACTTTGAGAAAACTTCTGGTCATTGACCCTATAATCTCCTTATGTGGCTCATTGTCACATTTTATTTCATGTCACTTCTGTGTTGCCTTGGAGATATTTTACTTTGTTGGAAGTGCTGTATAAACACAAGCTGTCAAAGTGCTTCTTTTGGGACCCACATTTACTTTTGATAATTTCTCTTCTTTCTACATGGCTTTAAGTGTTCCTGCAATTCATTTTAATACCACGTACATGCTTATCTGATGTTCTATTTCCTTGGTCACAAGTTTCCCAATCCTCGAACATATTGTTCGGATTTATCAAAAGATCTCATTCAGACATTGGAATTAATTACATTTAAACAAGAACAGGTTCCACAATTATCTTCTCTAAAAAAATGCTGTGTTTAATGTGTGGTGGTTTCAAAGTTTAATTCATTTAAATTGATAAGATGAAGGATAGGGAGGGACTTAAATTAAATTTCAATCTCTGAATGTCCCAGAGCTAATGAAGAGTTTTACATGTCATTATGTGGTAGAACATTTCCCCTAAGTAACTTGATAAAATACCCCAAAGAAAAATAAACAAATTTATACTGCTGATTTTATATATTTATTGACCATGAAATCACTAAAATTTTGATTGGCAGATGGCATTCAGGCTTCAGTTTAAAATTCCATTCAAAATGAAGCATTGACAACAGTGCAACATGTCCTCAGCACTGTTGTGTCCACTGGGGTTTTATACTGAAGACTTTGCTGTAAGTCCTTAATTAATGGCTTTCTGATTCAGAGGCAATGGTGTTCCCCCTGAGACACTGAAGGACTTGCAGAAGGAAGGTGTTGAATTCTCAAGTTCCCGGGAGGCTACACCAAACCACTGCAAGGGATCGAGAGATTGCATGAGCAAATTACATTTGGCACAAGTTGTGGTTCCACAATTGTTTTTGTTCCTGGTTGATCATGAGCGCAAAATTGTCCACAACAAGTTTCTGATCATCTTCTAGGCTTTTACACTCATTGGACATTTGGAGGTTAGACTTTTCCAGCTGAGGTTTATTTGCTCTTTCTATTTATATCTGGACTAGTAACTTGGTTTTGCCAGCCTGCTCTTGCTTTTTTCTTATTTCATTTGTGTATTTCCTCCAGCTGGGCATCTCTCAGGAGGCCAAACTATACAACATGTCCCACATTTAACAACACACTACACAGACAGACAAGCATAACTATCTCTTCAATGTCTATATTAATTCACCTGACAACAGATATTCCTTTTGTTCCACTCATTGCCCTCCCTTGCCTTTCCTGTCACCCAGACTAATGTTTTCTTTCATTCTCTCCAACCTGAATCATCAACTGCTTCTCTTCCACAGATGCCTGCTGAGTTTCCCCACATTTTCAGTTTTTGTTTCAGACTTGTGTGATTCGGCTGTTATTTTAGTAATATTAATCACTTTAAACCCCTCACTTTGACAATATTTGGATCCCCCACAATTTCTGGAATGTGCTGTTTTCTCTACCATGAAGAGAGAAAAATATAGGTTTAAGCTCTTAGCCATTCCCCTATGATTCTTTATAATTTCTTCATCTTACTTTTCCATATGGCTTGAGGGTTTTGGGTTTGATTTTCTAGCTGCTGTTTTCAGAGTGGGTAATCTGTTAGCTTTTGTGTGATGGAGAGGGTGGGGGGGTTGTGGTTTGAGAGCTTTCTTTCCTTTTTTTCATGCGGGGGGGCTTGATGTTTTCTCGTTTCTTTCAACAATACCCATGGTTCTTCTGTATTTCATGACTATCTGGAGGAGACAAATATCAGTTGCATTGTACATGCATACTTTGACAATAAAGTGAATCTTTGACCTTTGAAACACACTTACAATCTTTGCATATTTTTTTCCAGCTTATCTCAAACACTAGGGATTTGACCATACTCTGCTGATACTGAAAACTTTGTCCAACTTTAATATTATATTCTTCCGCTAACACTGCCAGCCATTTTGATTAATCATATATATCCTGCACGTCTCTAGTTACACATGGTTGTATTAGTTTTCCAGTGGAATTTTATTTCTCAGGAGAATGCATTCTTGTTGAGAAAACAGAATTACTTAATTGAATATTTTCAATTGCTTACCTACTTTAATAATTATTCCATCTTTAAACTTATTTGTCAGTATATCTTAGCCAACTTAGCCTCAAATATTTGTGTAGGCAAGATTTAAATTTAAATTGCTGTATTTGTGATTTAACCCAACCACACTTAAAATAAAATTCATTTATATCACATTATGATCACTCTTCCCCAGAGGATCCATCACTTTAATGAAAATTACCTCTGCCTCATTAGATCATGTCGGATCTAAAACTGCTGGCTCCCTAGTTGGTTTCTTGTTGAGTGCATTCCATAAATTTCTAATCAAAGCCGTTTTTTTCTAGTTTATCAAAACATATCCAGTATTATTGATGATTATTGATAGTTTCTCAATCCACAGATGCTGTCTGGCCGACTCAGTATTACCACCATGCTCTATTATAATTTATTGTGGTACCCATATTAGTTTCTGTCCAATACAATGATTATTGTTATTGAGTCAACAAACAATTTCAGTTTCTGCTCTCTGTCTTTGACAACCTGATTGTTTTTCCTTTAATATTTTACTTCATGTTTTATTTACCAGTCAATTCCGTTCTCATTTTTTTCTGCATTTTTAGTTCTATTCTTTTTGCAGTTTGCATCTGTGAGTTTATTTTTATCTCTAAGTGTTCTATTGATTTGCCTTCTTTGAATTAACATATGTTCAACGCTGGTCTCGGGCACACCTTGAACTTTTTCTCACCAATGTGTCCATATACAGATACAGAACAAGGAGCTGATCGCTGCCTGTGGGAATACAGTGATCAGGTTGCAGACCACTTGTGTCAAGTGACTCTTGACCCTGTGCTGTTTACAGAGAATGCCACCTCTGCTAACAATACCTGCTTGTAAGTTTCAGTGGAAGATATTTGATAATAGTACTTCCTTTCAGGTATTTAAACATTTGAATATGATTGGTAATGTTTGTTAATATTTTAAAAACTCTTTAGGGTGTGTTTGTGCTTATTTAGCCCTTAAGACATAGAGCAAATTAGGCCTTCCGGCTTGTCAATTCCACTCTACCATTCGATCATGGTTGGGTTATTATCCTTCTGAAACCCATTCTCCTGCCATCTCTCAAGAATCTTTGAAGCCCATATCAAACTCTGCTTTAAATTTAAACAATTACTCGGCCCTCACAACCACCTGTAACAACTAATTCCACAGATTCACTGCTCTCTAACTAAGAAAATTCCATCTCCTTTTGCAGATACAACTAGCACAAAGGTTTGAAGCCTTTGAGTTAGTTGCATCTGCAAAACATCTGTGGTGCTATCCCTCATAGACAAATAGGAATTAGAGTGACTTATTCTTTGGAGAAGACATTACTTTCATTGTGGATTCCCACTTTCCCTTGAGCAGCTGGTGATTCCTCTTTGATCAATGTGGTTACTTATGCAGGCCCACACTGATGCCAGGTGGGGGCCTTTAGTGATGATGAAGGGAGGGTGATAGATGTCAAGTCAAGGCAGTATGTGCATTGAGGGAACTTAATGGTGCTGTTACTTCTATGCCCTAGGACAACTTCTTCATCTTAGGAATCAACCTACTAAATCTTTGATTTGCCACTAATGTTAGGTTTTCCAACCTTATACAGGGAAAACAAAACTCTATGCTGTACTCCCGTTGTGGGCTCACCAATGCCCTATGCTTCAATCTGCCATGCTTCTTGCAAAAAAGGGTTTACGATACTTTTACCTTCTTACTGCACCTGCATGCAAAAGTGTTTTGTGCCTTTTGTACTAAGACCCCCTAATCTTCCACGTAGGCTTCATATTTACTTAATTACTCACAGAAAGAGGATAACCAGCCCATAAGGTTCATGCCAAATCCCATCGGAGCAATTCGTCAGCCTCATTCATCAGAAGCCCTGTAAATCATTCTCTCTCTCATATACCAAACAACTCTCCTCTGGCTACCACCTACATGAGGGCAATGTACAGTAGCCCCTCCAAAGTCACTCACCATCCTGACTTGGAAACATATCGCCGTTCCTTCATTGTCTCTGGGTCAAAATCATGGAATTCCCTCCCTGACAGCACTGTGGGTGTACTTACACCTCAGGGACTGCAGCGCTTCAGGAAGGCCACCTCCTCAGAGGTAACGAGGCTTGGACAATAAATGGCAAACACGAGGAAATCTTCAGATGCCGGAAATTCAAGCAACACACACAAAATGCTGGTGGAACGCATCAATAGCACCCAAGGTTAGGATCAAACCCAGGCTGCCGGAAGTGCATGGAGGCTCCACCAGCTGCATTGCTGGTTCTTCTTCAACTTCTTCCCTTTCTTTACAGCCTCTTCTCTCTTTCTTAATGACATCTATACTTCCTTCATTAAATGTCCTTCTGTCGCTTTCTTTTTTAACTCCAGATTTAAGGAATCTGGAATCACCATTACATTGTCTATGGGTTCAGTGCAAGTAAGTCCCTGATGGTTGTACGTAAGGTGTGGCCTGACGGACCTGTTTCTGTCCTCTGGGAATATACTGTACAATGTGACCCTAATCACTTGCTCTTCCTTTTGTGGTCTTTAATGAGATTAGTTAATATAGACACGGTCGGCACAGTTGGCATAACCATTGTTATGAAGGACCTATTCATGTGCCGTACTGCTCTAGGTTCTGTATAAGATACTTTGAGTGGAAAATTGGAGGAAAAATATTATCAGAGTACATTACAAAATGACCTGCTCCAGGAAGATTTGGTCCAATGACTGTGTACAATGAATCAACTGGAGCAAACACCAATTTTCTGCTGTAAAGGCTAGTTGTCCGGTTGTGCCGATAAGGACTGGAATCATTGAGGAAAGCTGTGCATGATATGTTTCCTTGGAAGTATCCAAGTCTGCCAGTCTAGACCAACATTAACCACTGTCCCTTTCATATTACAATAAACTGTAGCTGCTGCTTCGTGTTGACAGAAAGAAATAGATATCTGGCAAATGGAACAGATGTGAGTGGGTTTTAAAAGCTTTAAATTGAATCAAATCAATGTTAATTCCACAGAAAGTAAAATGACACGTAGCATCAGAGTCAGCGGAAGGCTCAGTGCCCGAAATCAAATTCTTGATGTTACGTCCAACCTTCTGTCAGTAGGCTTCCTATTGACAATTGTTAACCTCCGGTGTTTGGATGCCACTCAAATAAACTAATTTGCACCGGCAAATAATGTGTAACCTGTGTCAGAGAGATCAACACATTTACGGAATTATCCCTCTGGCTTCGTTCTGCGCTAGTAAAACCAGGTCACAAAGGTGTGACCAAGGCTTCCCAGGCCCCAACCTTCCCCACCATCAAGGCCGTCTTCAGGTGGTGGTGCCTCAAGCACATGGTATCTATCAATAAAGACCCTTGCCACCCAAGACATGCCCTCTTCTCATTATCCCCATCGGGAGGAGGTACAGGAGCCTGAAGAACCACACTCAGTGATTTAGGATTAGGCTCTGCCCCTCCACCATCAGATTTTGTGAGATCATGAAGTTACATCCATGTAACACTGCCTCGTTATTCCTTTCTTTGCATTATTTGTGTATTTCGGTAACGTACAGGAATTTTATATCTTTGCACAGTACCACTGCTGAAAATCAACACATTTTACAACATATAAGTTAATGATAACAAACCTGATTCTGATCAGCAATTCTGATTCTGTAGCAACGATAAAATTACTCCCTGGCAGTGGTCAGCACAGCCGTAGTGCGCAGTACAGCCGTAGTGGTCAGCACGACGCTTTACAGTGCCTGTAACCCAGGTTCAGTTCCCACCGCTGTCAGTAAGAAGTTTGTATGTTCTCCCCCTGACCTTGTGGCCGCTCCAGTTTCCTCCCTATACATCTGTACTTCTTCCAATTAGTGGTTAGCACACTAGTGCACCAGCTCATCAGGCGATGAATGCATGAAGAGAAGCAGAAGAAGGCCATTCAGCCCCTCAAATATCTCTGCCTTTCAATAAGATCATAGCTGATCTGTCCCAGACCCCATGTCCGCTTCTGTGCTGGTAACCCTTTGCCTCCAATATCAGCATCTGTTTAAATGCTCACAACACTCCGAGGTTTCCAAAAGGTTCACTACCCTTTGCAAGGAGACGTCCCTGTGGAGGAAGGGCAGTTAGCCGGTTATCAGCTTGTATTTTCCATGCCCGCGTTTGTGAACTGACGCTATTAGACTTAACAAGGTCTTAAATCGATCCTGCTGACAGTTCTGCCGTATCTTGATCGTTTATTTTGGCATCCGGGGCGAGGGGTGTCCAGGGACATCGAAGGAAGTTAGGAAATATGTGGAAAAATGATTGTTGAAAGTTGCTGCTTGATTAGTCAGTGGTAGGGCACTCCTAATTTAAGCATGTCCCCTGATGTTAGTGGGGAGCTGAGATATTTCTGCAATGATTGCAATCCAGGCAACATATCTCTCCAGTGTTGGCTCCAGGTGGCTGTAGTCTCTGCTTTAATCTTGAAGGTAATTGGGAAAATAGCCAGAGGCACTAGGAGATTGTTGTACTTCTTAAACACAGCACATTGTTAAGACCCAGAATCTTCTGCCTGAAAGGCAAGTCAAAGCAGATTTAATAACTTTCAAAAGGGAATTGGATACATCCGTGGAGGCAAATTTTTGCAAGGCTATGACGAAAGGCACTGGCAAAAGATAGTTTTTCTAAAGAGTCAGCATGGTCAGGATGGAACAAGTGACCTCACTCTGTGCTTTGTAGTGCTAAAATCCTGCAATTTTCTGAAACCCCTTTACGACTCTCTGTTTCTTTTAAACCTTATCAAAACACGTCTTTGATCAAAATGAAAGCAAAATGCTGGAAACACTCAGCCAGTCATGGAGCAACCTTAGCAAAAGAACAGAGTTAATGCATCAAGTCAAAGTCCCCTAGCCAGTTTTGATCAAACTTTTGACACAACCTTCCTCATCTGAATCAGAATCAGATTTACTGTCAATGAGTTGGGTGTAGTTTCAGCCAGCACCACCACAGGCGTAACACTCCCCGCTACCAAGGACATCTTCAAGAGGCACTGCCTCAAGAAGGCAGCATCTGTCGTAAGAGCCCTTACCACCTGGGACATGCCCTGTTCTCGTTACCACCATCAGGAAGGAGGTAGAAGAGACAGAAACACACACCTAATGATTTTGGAAGAGCTGCTTCCCCTCCAGCATCAGACTTCTGAAGGCTCAGTGAACTCGTTAACCTCAGTATTCCTTTCTTTACTTTTGCACTATTTATTTATCTGTTTATTCAGTCATTTATTTACATAGTCATTTACTTGTTTACTTATTTATTTAGTTCCTTGCTCATTAATTTATTTATTGACTGATTGATTGATATACGTGTGGGAAAAGATCTCCAGCCATTCAAGCTGTGCACCCAGCAAACCCCAACCCTAGCCTCATCACAGGACAATTTACAGAATCAGAATCAGGTTTACTTTCACTGACTTAGTGTATGTCATGAAAATCATTGCTCTGTAGCAGCAGTAGAATGCAACACAGGACATTACTACAAGTTACACTAAGAAATAGATAAGAAAAATGATTAAGTAGTGCAAAAAAGAGCAAAAAGTAAGTGAGTATTCATGGTCAATTTAGAAATCTAACAGCATAAGTGACAAAGCTGATTTTAAAACATTGAGTGTGCATCTTCAGACTCCTATACCTTGTCCATGATGGTACCAATGAGAAGACAGCATGTCCTTGATGGGAAGAGTCCTTGATGAATGCCGGCTTCTTGTGGCATTGCCTGTTGAAGATATCCTCGATGGTGGGGCAACTTGTGCCCACGATTGAGCTAGCTGAGTTTCCAACCCTCTGCAGCTTTTTCTGAACTTGTACATTGGCACCTCTGTACCAGACAGAATCAGGTTGAACATCACCGGCATATGTCATAAAACTTGTTAACTTAGCAGCAGTGATAAACATGCGTGATAAACATAGAGAAAAAAGTGAGTTACTGTAAATATATATATGTCTATTAAATAGTTGAGTTAAATAAGTAGTGCAAAAAAAAGAATTACAAAAAAGTAGGGAGGTAATGCTCATGAGTTTCAATGTCCATTTAGAAATCGGATTTCAGAGGGAAGAAGCTGTTCTTGAATCACTGAATGTGTGCCTTTAGGTTCCTGTAGCTCCCTCCCAATGATAAGCAATGAAGATAATGAAGAGGGTGTATCCTGGTGGTGGGGGTCCTTCGTGATAGACACCGCTTACCTAAGGCACCACACCTTGAAGATGTCTTGGACACTACAGAGGCTACTCATGATGCAGCTGACCAATTTTACAAGTTTCTGCAACTTATTTTGATCCTGTGCAGTAACCCCCCCCACTCCCACTTCCCCATACCACATGCTGATCCAGCCAGTCCGAATGCTTTCCACTGTCCATCTGTCCAAGTTTTTGAGTGTTTTAGGTGACAAACCCAATCTCCTCAAACTCCTAATGAAATATAGCCACTGTCTGGCCTTCTTTATAGCTGCATCGATATGTTGTGACCAGGTTAGATCTTCAGAGATATTGACACCCAGGATCTTGAAATTGCTCACTCTCTCCAACAGTAACCAGTAAATATGCTCTTCATGGTACATCGATACAGCTGTAAAATTTGTTAGTGTTTGGTGACATACCAGATTTAGCTAGGGAAAACTTCAGTGTTCACTGCTGAGAATGGTTCAGTAACATCACTCCAGCAGAAAGGGGAGAGGGAACTCCAATAAAGAGAGAACTTACGTCACCTTACCAATCCAGTATCAGAATCAGTTTTAATACCACTGGCATCTGTCATGATATTTGTTGTTTTGCAGCAGCGGTATTTTGCAATACATAGTATTTTTAAAAACCCTGCAAATCACAATAAGTATATATTTAAAAATTAAATTAAATTAATAGTGCAAAAGGGAAGGATAAAGTAGTGAGGTAGTGTTCATGGATTCATTGTCTGTTCAGAAATCTGATAGCAGAGGGGAAAACCTGTTCCTGAAATGTTGAATGTGTGTTTACAAGCTCTTTGATGGTGGCAAGGAGAATAGAGCATGCCCTGGGTGATGGGGGTCCACAATGATGGATGCCACCATCGTAAGGCATCGTCTCTCGATGCCGGGGAGGCTAGTTCCCATGATGGAGCTGAGTTTACAACTTTCTGCGGCTGTTTCCAATCCTGTGCAGTGGCCCCACCATATTAGATGATGATGCAACCAGTTATAATGATCTCCATGTTACACCTGTTGAAACTTGCATGGCATACCAGGACTCCTCAAACTCCTGATGAAATATACAGCAGCTGCTGCTGTGTCTTCTTTGTAATTGCATCAATATGGTGGACCCAGGGTAGATCTTCAGAGCTATTGATACCTAGGAACTAGAAACTGCTCACTTTTTCCACTGCTGATCCCTCAATGAAGACTGGGAAGTATCCCTTTGTCTTTCTCTTCCTGAAGTCCACAATCTTACTGACATTGTGATACTATTCAACCAGCTGACCTCTCTCCCTCCAGTGCACATTCTCATCACCATCTGAGATTCTGCCAACCATAGTTGTGTCATCAGCAAACTTATACAGACAGACAGACAGACAGACAGACAGACTATATTGATCCCGAGGGAAATTGGGTTTCATTACAGCCGTGCCAACCAAGAATAGTATAGAAATATAGCAATATAAAACCATATATAATTAAATAATAATAAGTTAATCATGCCAAGTGGAAATAAGTTCAGGACCAGCCTATTGGCTCAGGGTGTCTGACACTCTGAGGGAGGAGTTGTAAACTTTGATGGCCACAGGCAGGAATGACTTCCTATGACACTCAGTGTTACATCTCGGTGGAATGAGTCTCTGGCTGAACGTACTCCTGTGCCTAACCGGTACATTATGGAGTGGATGGGAGTCATTGTCCAAGATGGCATGCAACTTGGACAGCATCCTCCCACAACATCACTGGCCTTACGAATGAGTTTGTTGATTCTGTTGGCGTCTGCTACCCTCAGCCTGCTGCCCCAGCACACAACAGCAAACATGATAGCATTGCCCACCACAGACTCGTAGAACATCCTCAGCATCATCCGGCAGATGTTAAAGGACCTCAGATGGTGTTTGAGCTGTGCCTGGCCACACAGTCGTGGGTGCAGAGAGAGTAGAGCAGTGGGTTAAGCATGCATCCTTGAGATGCGCCAGTGTTGACTGTCAGCAAGGAGATGTTATTTCCAATCTACATAGACAATGGTTTCCCAATGATGAAGTCAAGGATCTAGCTGCAGAAGGAGGTACAGAGGGTTTTGGAGCTTATTGATGAGACCTGAGGGTATGATTGTGTTGAATGCTGCTCCACGGGTGGCAGATATATCTACCAAGACATTGTTGACAAAAATGACTATCACACAGTCCTTGTGGAGGTCTGGTCACACCCTCACACAGAAGGTAGTCCTCATCACATTCATAGTGTTAAATGGGATAGATTTAGAACAGATCAAGCAGCTCAAAGCCAGGCAACCACAGGATGCTGTGGACCATTGGCAGAACTGGAGCTTATCTACAGTATTTGTTGAGATATTTTGTGGAATAGGCCTTCCAGCCCTTCAAGCCTCACCATCCAGCAATTCCCCGATTTAATCCTAGCCTAATCACGGGACCAATTAACCCACCAACTAGAATGTCTTTGGACTGTGGGTGGAAACCGGAACGCCTGGAGGAAACTCACACGGTCACGGGCAAATGTACAAATTCCCTACAGGCAACAGTGGGAATTGAACCCAGGCCACTGGTCCTTGTAAAGTGTTGTGCTGACCACCGGGCTACTGTTGTATTCCACCCCAAGCTAGAGCCAAACAGCCAAGAAAATAAAACTCCTGGCAGCAGAGCAAACTCAATCTTATCACCACTCTGCTCTAACTCAGTCATTGGCAGTTACAGAAGAGTTGCAAACTGCATTACCAAGTGCCTCGTAACCACCTCATTGATAAGCTCAGATTGGGCATTCAATGCTCAGCTGGGACCTCCTGATGTACAACCTTGTTACAAACTTTGTTTCAGTGTGGACAAAGGAATAGGATTCCAGAATAGAGGTGAAATTGAAGCGAATGCGAATCAGACAAGCAAGTTCGTCTGATGGAGGACAATGCAGGGAGGTCGTGTTGATCAGTATATTGCAGTAGGAATTCCACCGAACAGGCAAAACTGCAGCGAACTCCCTTCTATCATGACATCAAACCTTTGCCTCTGATTCAAGTTACAATTTATATTTAAACTTTTACATTTAAGGAGTCTGTACGTTCCCCGATTGATGGCGTGACTTTCCACCCTCAT
The DNA here is from genome assembly GCF_030144855.1 of Hypanus sabinus. NCBI lineage: Eukaryota > Metazoa > Chordata > Chondrichthyes > Myliobatiformes > Dasyatidae > Hypanus > Hypanus sabinus. The sequence continues at coordinate 77,736,859 of NC_082721.1, forward strand.
TCCGAAGATGTACAGTTAGGGTTAGTGAGGTATGGGCATAGAATATTGGTCCCGGAGGCCTGGCTGTCCCCAGCATGGCCCTCGGATATCGTTGGTCATTGGCACAAAATAACACATTTCACAGGATGCTTCAATGGACATGCAACAAATAAAGCTAATCTTTACACCTTTAAGTATTTACAACGTGTTCCAAGCCCATTGCTGCAAGTGACATCCTTCATCGTTTGTACTTGGTCCAGCAAATGACCATCTTCAACGAAAGTAGTCCAGTCACCTCTGCTTATTTCTCAGTGGTATTTTTATCGGGTCTCCAGCATCAACATCCTGGGGAATTTGGGAGGGAGAGGGAGTCAGTAGAAGATGACCTTATACCTGATCCGTCTTCCGAAAGTCTCCAGTCCCAACCCAATTAAGTGGCATGGTGTCCCAAATAAACAAAGGGAATCTTGGCTATTTTCTCAATTAGTTTTTGTTCTTTAAGAGTTGCCTCAAACTAATGACCCAGTTAATCAAAGATACAACCCTGAGATTCATTTTGTTGCAGACATACTCAATGAATACAATAACCATAATAGAATCAATGAAAGGCCAGTGTGCAAAGGACAATAACCTGTGCAAATACAAACACAGACAAATAAAAATAATAAATAAATAAATCAGCAATAAATATCAAGAACATGAGATGAAGTCCTGGAAAGTGAGTCCATAGAGTTATGAATGTGCAGCAACTCTGAGGGGCCGAAGGGTACAGAGTCGCCCCCCCCCCCCTTTTTGAGAATCGCAAGATCGCTATTAATTTGGGTCTGGGACCCAGGAAATGAGAGAGAATCCTCAAGGTTTTGGAATGTGTCCTGGCCTCAGCAAGACAAAGCCACGGATATTGTGTGCTTGGAGATGGAATTGTGTATTGAGTACTGTACTATTCATTGAAGCCCTCAGGGAATGACCAGAGTGGGCTGGTTGAGGGATTGCATCATCCCAACCTGATTGACATCTGAGACCCCGTGAGTAAGGATAAAAGAGGGTCTGGGGAACAACCCCTTTGGACACACCAGGAGAAACGCTAGAAATCCCGTGACAGCGTTTAATAGCGACAGCCGGTGGGGGGCTAGCGTGCGTCCTTTTCCTTTGCTTGGGAATTGGCGGGCTCGCCACGGAAGAATGGCCTTAGCTAAAGGAGAGGCCACAAGTGACCGGCCACACCAACGGGACTCTCGAAGGATCGAAATCATAAAAAGGAAAAGCTGGCAAGTTTCTAAAAATCTCTCTCTTGACTCCAACCAAAGGCTGCAGCCTGAATGAACTGAGTGACTTTTATATTTCCATTGGACAATACATTACCCCCAGATAACGATAGAGCTATTTCTTATTATTATTATACCCGCATTTTTAGATTTAGTATTGACGACGTATATTATCTGTATGTTTGCATTGATACTATTTTTGTGTATTTTTACTAATAAATACTGTTAAAAATAGTACCATCAGACTTCAACGGACTTCTCTATCTTTGCTGGTAAGTGACCCAGTTACGGGGTTCGTAACAATAGGTTGTGAGAAAATTCCGGTGAGGGGCAAGTGAAGTTATCCCCTTTGGTTTAAGCACCTGATGGGTGAGGGGTAATAACTCTTTTCTGAACCTGGTAGTGTGAGTCCTGAGGCTCCTGTACTTTCTTCCTGATGGCAACAGCAAGAAGAGAACATGGATTGAGTGATGGGGGTCCCTGGTGATGGATGCTGCTTTCCTGCACAATGCTCTGTTGAGATGTGCTCAGTAGTGAGGTGGGCTTTGCCAGTGATGGACTGGGCTTTATCTACTACCTATGTATGGCGTGCTTGCCTTTATCAGCTGAGGAATTGACTGCAAGCTTCAGGATGTTATGGGGAGGCTCTGAAGAGGATGCAGAAGAGAGGTTTACCAGGATGCTTTCTGGATTAGAGGGCACGTGCTGTTAGGAAAGGCTGGACAAATGTCAGTTGGTTTCTCTGGAGAAGTCGAGGCTAAGGGAAGACCTGACAGAAGATTATAAGATAAATAGACAACTAGTACTTTTCACAGGGTCGAAATGTATAACAGCAGAGGGCATACACTGAGGCTGACAGAACCGGGGGGTGGAGTTTCAAGATGGCGACTTAAACATCTGCCTTTAGGCGCTCTCCATTTTTTCAACTATAATCACCCCTTAATTAAATCTTTTCGAATTTAATCACATGGGTTGATACTTTTGATTAACTTTTTCTTCCTAAAATAATATTTGATCTAATCTCGACAAACTTAAAATGGCTACAAGCAAGAAATCGTCTAAGGAACCTGTATCCATTGACGCAATCTCTACTCTTTTGGACGCTAAACTGGATATTAAACTTTCGAGTCTGGAAGGTAGATTGGATGGTAGATTGGGAAGCAGACTGACAAGTTTGGAAAATAAACTTACCAGGAAAATATCCGAACTTGAAGAAGCTGATTGATCGCTTGAAATTAAACTTCAATCGCAGGCATCGGACATTCAGCGGCATGAAGATAAGATCGCGACTCTTGAAAAATCCATTTGTGAAAAAGTATGTACAATTGAAGCGTTGGAGAAGAAAGTAGAGTCGAATGCTAAAACTATGGATCAGTATAAGTTTAAGATTACTGATCTCGAAAATCGATCTCGCAGACAGAATTTGCGTATCATCGGGTTTCCCAAAAAAGTTGAGTCCGGTGATTTAGCTGAATTTTTCTCTAAATTACTATGGGAAACTTTCAGTGCTGAAGGTTTGCAATCCAAACCTGTTATCGATCGTGCTCACAGAGTTACGAGATTTTCGGCTCTGTCTGATAAACCACGAGCGGTGATTGTTCGCCTTCATTATCCTCGGGAGAAAGAGCTTTTAATTCGATTAGCTCGTAAAAAAGGCATGATTTCTTATAACACCAATTCATTCCGAATTGTCGAAGATTATTCCTACGATGTAATGAGATCAAGAATCGCTTTTAAACCAGTGATGGCAGAGATTCATTCGATTGGCCTTAAACAAGCTTTAATGTATCCAGCGAAGCTCAGAATTACGTTGAACGACAACAGTCAGCAATTTTTCAGAACACCGGAAGAAGCGAAGAAATTTGTTGAAGAATATAGATCTTCTAGTGCAACTTGAACTATGTGTCATGTTGAAGATTCCTCGGAGAGCGGGTGCCATCTCATTTTAAGTAACCTACGAAGTTGGGTTATAATTTTCTATCCCGTTCTACGGGTCTGGTTCTTATTTTTCACTATTATCACTGTTTTATGGATGCTTTCTTAACTTTTATAATATTTTTTTTATTCTTTTTTCTGTTTCAGATATATACATCTATATCTTGTAACAATGATTTATTTTTTTTCAAGATGTCGTTTCTTCTTCCCATAAGACTCTGCTTTTTATAAACATTTATTTGTTTGCCTGTACTTAGAAATGGGACGAATGCTTTGAATTTTTAGTTTTTTATATATATTGTAGTGTTTATTGAATCTTTTTTAATCCTATTTTGGTATTTTTATTATTAAACTTTTTTAATAGATTGTTGAATCTACATTTATATTTTGTAAGATGGCTTTTTCAAAATGTCGTTTCTTCTTCCCATAAGTCTTTGCTTTTGAAACGTCATCTTTCTTGCATTTATATATGAAATTTTTTTAAAGGTATATTACACTCTTAAATTTTAATGTTTATTTTTTTTGTTAAAGATTGTTTTATTATATTAGTTTTTTCATTCTGATTGACATATATTTTCTTTTTGCAACCCTATATTTAAATATGGGTGTTACATAGTTTTTTTTAAAAAGCTTTTTATGGAGCTGCCATCTTGAAATGGGGGTAAGGTTAGTGTTAGATTATGCGCTTGCCGCTTGGCTTTTCTTCGAAGGGTGGGGGGAGGGGGTGGGGATCTTTTTTCACGCTTTTGCGTTTTTTTCTGCTTTTAGTTTATGGGCCAACTTTAAATTATTAATATTGTTGAGGTGTCATGTTCTCCGGTTGCTCCTGAATCTATTTTCCTTTTTCCTAAATTATGGGTTATGTGTCTTTTTAACCTATTATGATATACACAACTAATATTGGCATGATGGATAAATCTATTAATTTTATCTCTTGGAATACTAATGGTTTAAATCATCCGATTAAATGTAAAAAAATATTTAAGGTATTCCATAGATTGAACGCTAATATTATTTTTGCACAGGAAATCCATATTAGGAGGGAGGATAATCAACATTTTTTTAGGTTCTGGAAGGGTCAACAATTTCATTCGAATTGTACTGCTAAAATTAGGGGTGTGTCTATTTTTATAGACCCCTCAATTTTGTTTACACATCACGAAATTATTTCTGATTCACAGGGCAGGTTTTTGTTGATAACTGGTTCACTTTTCAATCGGAAAGTGGTTCTAGTTAATATTTATGCTCCAAATTTTGACTGCCCTGAAGTTTTTAAACATTTATTTACTTCCCTTCCTAATCTGAATGAATATATGTTGATAATGGGTGGAGATTTTAATTGTTGTTTGAATCCTTTGATGGATAGATCTAAACCTATTCGAATTCTTCCGAATAGATCAGCCTTACTTATTAATTCTTTTATGGTTGATTCGGGAATTACAGAAATATGGCGGTTTTTGAACCCTAAAGATAAAGAATTTTCATTTTTTTCACATGTATATCATAGTTATTCTAGAATTGATTATTTTCTTATTGATCATCGGTTATTAACGGATGTTATTGATTGTAAATATGATTCTATTACTATTTCGGATCATGCACCTTTGAAGTTATCTATTAAGATTCCGGACTTTTCCAATAATGTTAGATCTTGGAGACTTAATGCTACTCTGCTTCAAGACCCAGAATTTGTCACCTATATAAAACAGCAAATTGATTTGTTTTTCTCAACAAACTATACTGAAGAAATTGACAGAGGAATACTTTGGGACTCTTTCAAGGCTTTTATCCATGGACAAATTATTTCGTATTCCGCTGGTAAAAGGAAACAAAAATATTTAGATATTGCTTTATTAGTGGATAAAATTAAGGAAATTGATAAGATTTATTCCGTGACTCCTACCATAGAAATTTATAAGAAGAGAGTTGAGCTTCAAATGGAACATAGCTTATTATTATCTTCTTCAATTGAAAATCAATTAATTAGGACCAGAGCTCAATTCTATATTCATAGTGATCAAACTGGTAAACTGTTAGCTAATCAATTAAAAGCTATTTCGACCAAGCGACAAATTATTAAAATTCGTAAACAAGACGGTAATTTAACTACTGATCATAAAGAAATCAATAATACTTTTCAAGATTTTTATAAATCTTTATATCAGAATTTGATGGTGACCTGTCCATGATGGATAATTTTTTTTAACAATTCATCAATGAATTCAGGGAAAGCTCCTGGCCCTGATGGTTATATTGTAGAATTTTTCAAAACCTTTTCTTCTTTGCTTTCCCCTTGGTTATGTGAAATCTTTAACGATGCATTTGCTAAGAAGAGATTACCTCAAACTTTTTATGAAGCTACTATCTCTCTAATTCTTAAAAAAGATAAAGATCCTACTTTATGTACATCTTATCGCCCTATATTATTATTAAATGTAGATTCTAAGATTCTTACAAAAATTTTAGCCACTAGATTAGAAAAGGTACTACCACAGATTATTTCAGAAGATCAAACTGGTTTCATTAAGAATCGGTATTCTTTTTTTAATGTTAGGAAATTGATTAATATAATTCATACTTCATCACCCACAGTCCCAGAATGTGTTATCTCATTAGATGCTGAAAAAGCCTTTGATAGAGTTGAATGGACATATTTATTTAATGCATTGAGAAATTTTAATTTTAGTCCTAATTTTATATCATGGATTAAACTAATATACTATAAACCTGTTGCTTCTGTTCTTACAAATAATTATAGATCCTCCTTTTTTCAATTATCTCGTGGTACGAGACAAGGTTGTCCTTTAAGTCCTTTATTATTTAATATTGCATTAGAACCTTTAGCCATTGCTATTCGTGAATCTCCTAATATTTTTGGTATTACCCGTAATGAGAAATCATATAAATTATCACTTTATGCTGATGATTTGCTGTTATATATTTCTGATCTTGATAGATCTATTCCTTGTTGGCTCAATTTGGTAGTTTTTCTGGTTATAAATTAAACTTAGATAAGAGTGAATTATTCCCTTTAAACGCGCAAACTTTATTGAATGACAGGATTCCATTTAAAGTTGTTACTGATAATTTTATCTATTTAGGTATAAAAATTACCAAGAAATATAAAGATTTATTTAGATTGAATTTTTTACCTATGTTTCTTCAAATACAACATCTTACTACAAGATGGTCTCCCTTATTCCTATCATTAGTTGGTCGGATTAATGCTATTAAAATGATGATTTTACCGAAATTTTTATATTTATTTCAAGCCTTACCAATTTTTATTCCTAAATCCTTTTTTGACAACAATGATTCAAAAATTTCCTCATTTGTGTGGCAAAATAAAAACCCCAGGTTAAGTAAAAGGCAATTACAAAAATCTAAAAAAGATGGTGGTTTAGCCTTGCCTAACTTTAGATTTTATTATTGGGTGAATAATATGCGTAACCTAACGTATTGGAAATTAGATTTGGACTCATTATTGTGTCCGCAGTGGGTAAATTTGGAATGCAATGAGGTAAAGGGATATTTTTTATTCTCTGTTCTTGGTTCTTCTCTTCCTGCTGATTTAGTTAAATTCAATAAACAGATATCTAATCCTGTTATTAAACACACATTACGAATTTGGTTTCAATTTCGGAAATTTTTTACTCTGAAAAACTTTGTGCTTGATAGCCCTATTTTATTTAATTTTTTCTTTAAACCTTCCTTGACTGATCAAGCCTTTAGCATATGGAAAAGGAAAGGTATAAAATGTTTTCGTGACCTTTTTTTTGAAGGTACTTTGATGTCTTTTGACCAACTTTCCAATAAATTTAAATTACCTAAATCTAATTTCTTCAGATATTTACAAATCAGAAATTTTTTACATAAAGTTTTACCATCTTTTCCCAACTCAACTTCAACGGATTTCTCAGATTTGATTTTTACCTTAAATCCTTGTCAGAAGGGATTAGTTGCTTTTATTTATAACATGATTATGAAGATACAACCAGAGATGTCTGATAGAATTAAACAACAATGGGAAAAAGAACTTCGATACAATATACCAACAGATAAATGGGAAAAAATTTTACAAATGGTTAATTCTTCTTCTATATGTGCTAAACATGCTTTAATACAATTTAAAATTGTACATAGAGCTTATATGTCTAAAGATAAACTTGCTCGATTTTATTCTCATATTAACCCTCAATATGACAGATGTCATTCAGAAGTGGCTTCACTGACCCACATGTTTTGGTCATGTCCCACTTTACATAACTATTGGAAGGACATATTCGTTACCATTTCCTCAATTTGGAACATGGATTTACAACCTAACTTTATTACTGCAATCTTTGGTATACCAAATGAGGATGGTAATCAGTTTTCTCCTTCAATCAGACGAATGATTGCTTTTGTAACATTAATGGCCAGAAGGTCTATATTACAAAACTGGAAAGAAGTAAACCCTCCTACCACATCTCAGTGGCTTTTTCAAACTATTTCTTATCTGAGTTTGGAAAAATTTAGAAGCACTATCTTTGACTCGTCAATTAAATTTGAAGAAACTTGGGGACCGTTCATTCGACATTTTCATATGAATTAATTTGGCCTTTCCCAGACCTTCTCTCTGTTTATTCTTGTTCAGGTATGGAGTTCCGGAGTTCTTTGACACTATCATATACTTATAAACTGTTATTATTGCCCATGTTAGTTTTAGTTTAGTGTTTGTTTCATATATATATTTTCTTTCACACATCTTTAATTTTTTTTTCTTTTTCTTTTGATGATTATTTTTGTTTTTTTTTCATACATAATTATATAGACTCGATTGATTAATGTACTTTTTTGTTGTTGATGTTTAATAGGATATTATTATCCTATTATCAATGTAATCTTAAGTCTATTGTATTCATAACCTATTCATTATTATGTTATGTTTTTTTATATTTATATGAAACTCAATAAAAAGATTGAAAAAGAAAGAAAGAAAGAGGCTGAGAAGAAGCAAGTTCAAAGGAGATGGGCGGGGCAAGCTGTTTTTGTAAACGCAGATCGTGGTAGGTGCCTGGTCATGGGGGTAAATGTGATAGGGACATTTAAGTGGCTCTTTGATAGGAACATGAATAGGCAGAGATTAGAGGGATAGAGACTTCTGCAGTTTGAAGGAATTATTTTAGTTAGGTGTTTAATTACTAGTGGGTGGCATGGTAATGTAGTGATGAGCATAACACTTCATACCACCGGTGATCGGGTTCAATTCCGGGTGCTGTCCGTATTGAGCATTTTTTTTACTCTCCCTGTGATTGTGTAGGTTTCCTCTGGGTGCTCTAGGTTCCTCCCACATTCCAATGCGGTACAGATCAGTAAATTGTGGGCATACTATGTTGTCACTGGAAACATGGCGATGCTTGTGGGTTGCCCACAGTACATCCTTAGACAGTGCTGGCTGTTAACACAAGCAACACATTTTATCACATGCTCTGACAGTCAGAAGCCTTCCCAGTGACGAACGGTGTGAAGCAAGGATGCGTTCTTGCCCCTACACTCTTTAGCATGGTCTTCTCTGCTATGCCTTCCACGATTGTCAGGATGGGATACGAGTCAGATACAGGACTGGCGGTGGGCTATTCAACCTCCGGTGTCTACAGGCTGTTACAAAGGTAAAGGAGACCATCGTCAGAGGCCTCTTATTCGCTGATGATTGCGCCCTCAACGTCAGCACAGAGCAGAAGATGCAGCGAGAAATGGACTGCCCCTCACGAGCCTGTGACAACTTCGGACTTACAATCAGCATCAAAAAGACCGAAATTATGTACCAGCCCGCACCCGGAAAGCCCTACCAGGAACCACACATCACAGTAAAGGGGCAGAAGCTACTGGCAGTCGACAGCTTTACTTATCTGGGCAGTACTCCATCACGAGCGGTGAACATAGATGCAGAGATCAGCAACAGAATTGCCAAAGCCAGTGCCGCCTTTGGGAGACTCTGTGAGAATGCATGAGAAAGCGGAGAGGACTCAGCCTTATCACCAAGCTGAAGGTCTACCAAGCAGTGGTTCTCACCACCCTCCTCTATGCCAGCGAGACCTGGACTGTCTACAGCAGACACGCTAAACAGCTCAACCACTTCCACTTGAGCTGCCTCCGCAGACTTCTCCATGTACGATGGCAGGACAAAGTCCCAGACATGGAGGTACTGGAGTGGGCTAGCACCCACAGTGTCTACACCCTCCTACAGAAAGCCCAAGTCAGATGGGCTGGCCATGTCGTCAGAATGTCTGACAGTTGACTACCAAAACAGCTGCTGTATGGAGAGCTGAGCCAGGGCAAGCTCTCAGTTTGAGGGCAGAAGAAACGTTTCAAAGACTGCCTCAAAGTGTCCCTCAAAGACCTCAACATCAATCCCAGTAGCTGGGAATCGCTCGCTCTGGACCGCCCAACCTGGTGGAGCAGGACCACTAAAGGAGCGTATGCAGCAGAAATCAGACGCACCGCAGAGGCTCAGAGGAAACACGCCGTGCGCAAGGCTCGAGCTACCTCCACTTCCACTGCAGCACCTACCCTCATGTGTCCCACATGTGGGCGAGCTTTTAAGGCCCGGATTGACCTCACCAGTCACCTCCGGACCCACAGTCACAAACCCTCCACCTGACAGAAATCGTGGTCGTCTTCGACTCCGAAGGACGAACAACAACAATGTTGTCACTGGAAACATGGCAATGCTTGTGGGTTGCCCACAATACATCCTTAGACAGTGCTGGCTGTTAACACAAGCAACACATTTCATCACATGCTCTGATATACTTCTGACGGATCGAGCTGATCTTTCTTTTTACCCTTTCATTATCTTTTTAGGCTTTTTCCACTGAGATTGAGTGAGACTACAACTAGAGGTCACGGGTTAAGGGTGAAAGGTGAAATATTTAAAGGGAACATCTTCACTCAGAGGGTGGTGAGGGTGTGGAACAAGCTACCAGTGCAAGTGGTGGATTTCAGTGCTTAAGAGAAGTTTGGATAGGTACATGGATGGGAGGTGTATGGTCCGGGTGCAGGTCAATGGGACTAGGCAGGTTTGGCATGGACTAGAGGGGCTGAAGGGCCTGCTACTGTGTTGTTTTCTATGACTCTAAGTAGTTCAGCACGACATTATGGCCCATAGGGTTTGTTCCTATGCTGTTCAGTTCTATGTCCTATATACCTGAGTGAAAGCAACGTATTAAAGTGATGATTAAATGGGGAAATGCAGTTTGAATAAGGGTTAGGATAAAGGGGGTGATGTCAGGAAGATGAATGGACAGTGGTGATGGGGGAGAATGGGATTGCATGTCGGGGTGTAACGGAGGCAGCGAGTGGGCTGATGATGGTGGGGGAGGGAGTCACAATATCAAAACCTGCTGCACAAGGCTCTGTGCCGCTCTGTTGCTTGTTAACATTCCGAAAGAAATACATATTCAATGAACAGGTTCATTCCCCACATCACACAGAACAGTCCCCTATAATTTGCATTTCTTTTTGGGTGCAGAAGCAATTCACATCACTCTGGATATGAGAAAATCTAGGGCTGGCTTCAAATTTACTTTAGCTTTGAAGCTGTGCATATAACACTCCAAAATCTGTTAACGTCTTTTATTTCCTGTTGTATTTTGTATATGTAGATACAGCCATAAGGGCCTTTGCCTTCCTCTATTTCATGCACACATGTCCAAAAAACAGGGAAATACACACTGAAATCTGCAACAAAAAGAAGCAAAATCAATTCCTACCTCCATCTGCACACTCCCCTGAGCCCTTTAATGGATCTCTCTCTGCATCCACATTGTGAATAAAACTGGAAAAGAAGAAAGTAAGGACAGAGTGACTCTGCTTGCAAAGACTCACTTTACAAGACAGTTCTATCAAACATAATTAAACTCATTACCAGTTTACACAAGGCATGTCAACTGCTGAACTCTGTCCTAGATTGGGTGTGCGCCATTTTAGACAGGCTCACTTAGGACGTTTCTTTTCAGTTCCCAGCTGCCAATTGGCATATGACGTCTGACAGTCAGGGATTGCATTATGCTGGAAATTACCTCAAAGCACTGTGTATGTACGAACAGTATGCAAGAGAAGCTTGGCACTGTACCTCAGCATGGGTGACGATCATACACCAATACCAAATATGGACTCCATTGTTCACAGCAACTTCATTTGTGCATATAGCCCTACATTGACTTCAAGTCAAGCCAAGTCACTTTTTATTGTCATTTCGCCCATAACTGCTGGTACAGTACACGGTAAAAACGAGACAACGTTTTTCAGGACCATGGTGCTCCATGAAACAATACAAAAACTATACTGAACTATGTAAAACAACACAGAAAAAACTACGCTAGACTACAGACCTACCCAGGACTATGTAAAGTGCACAAAGCAGTACAGGCATTACAATAAATAATAAACAAGACAATAGGCACAGTAAAGGGCAGTAAGTTGGTGTCAGACCAGACTCTGGGTATTGAGGAGTCTGATGGCTTGGGGGAAGAAACTGTTACATAGTCTGGTCGTGAGAGCCTGAATGCTTCGGAGCCTTTTCCCAGATGGCAGGAGGGAGAAGAGTTTGTTATAAGGGGTATGTGGAGTCCTTCATAATGCTGTTTGCTTTGCGGATGCAGCGTGTGCTGTAAACGTCCGTGATGGCGGGAAGAGAGATCCCGATGATCTTCTCAGCCGACCTCACTATCCGCTGCAGGGTCTTGCGATCCGAGATCGAGCAATTTCCAAACCAGGCAGTGATGAAGCTGCTCAGGATGCTCTCAATACAACCTCTGTAGAATGTGATGAGGATGGGGGGTGGGAGATGGACCTTCCTCAGCCTTCGTAGAAAGTAGAGACGCTGCTGGGCTTTCTTTGCTATGGAGCTGGTGTTTAGGGACCAGGTGAGATTCTTCGCCAGGTGAACACCAAGAAGTATGGTGCTCTTAACGATCTTCACTGAGGAGTCCTTGGATTTAAATCACTTCATAGTTTCACACTTCTGCCATCTCAGTAATGTCCTCCAGCTTTAGCCTCTCGTCAACCTCTCATCTTCCTCTTCAGCTATCAAATGCAAAGCTTCAGATCTCATCTGCTAATTCTCCCCAGACCTCTCTCCTTTGTTGCTATTCTCAGTGATGCATGTAAATTACATCATCACGTGGCAGAATAATGACATCATACGTGTGATTAAGCATGTGTGTCCGGACATGCTCTGAAATTGCTAGTTTAGATATTGACCAGTACTATTAGACTGGCTGATAGACCATCTCCAACACATTGTACATCATCTCAAGCTCATCCTTCTCCCCAAGCTTATTGCTAACCCACTGATTAAGTGTATGTTTCAGTTGTCAGCTATGTCTGATGACAAAGTGGTGATAAACTATGGAATATTTTAAACAAACCATTGTAAAACAATATAGGAGCAGATTTAAGCCATTCAACCAATCAAATTCACTCTGCCATTCAATTGAAACAGTTTGCCAATGGCAGAATTGCAAATGACGATGAAGAAGCATACGGGAGTGAGGTAGATCAGCTGGTTGGGTGGTGTCACAACAACAACCTTGCTTGCAACATCAGTAAGACCAAAGAATTGATTGTGGACTTTGGGAAGGGTAAGTCAAGGAAATACACCCCAGTCCTCATTGAGGGATCAGCAGTAGAAAGGGTGAGCAGCTTCAAATCCTTGGGTGTCAGCTCCTCTGAAGATCTACTCCAGGCCCAATGTATTGATGCAATTCCAAAGAAAGCGTGAGAGCGGCTATATTTCATTGGGAGTTTGAGGGGATTTGGTACGCCACCAAAGACACTCACAAATTTCTACAGATGTACCATGGAGAGCATTCTATGATGATGCTGAGGATGTTCTATGAGTCTGTGGTGGCCAGTGCTGTGCTGTGGTGCCACAACAGTGTTTGCTGTTGTGTGCTGGGGCAGCAGGCTGAGGGTAGCAGACACCAACAGAATCAACAAACTCACCCGTAAGGCCAGTGATGTTGTGGGGGTGGAACTGGACTCTCTGACGGTGGTGTCTGAAAAGAGGATGCTGTCCAAGTTGCATGCCATCTTGGACAATGACTCCCATCCACTCCATTATGTACTGGTTAGGCACAGGAGTACATTCAGCCAGAGACTCATTCCACCGAGATGTAACTCTGAGCGTCATAGGAAGTCATTCCTACCTGTGGCCATCAAACTTTACAACTCCTCCCTCGGAGTGACAGACACCGTTCAGCCAATAGGCTGGTCCTGGACTTATTTCCACTTGGCATAATTAGCTTATTATCGTTTAATTATTTATGGTTTTATATTGCTATATTTCTACACTATTCTTGGTTGATGCGGCTGTAACGAAACCCAATTTCCCTCGGGATCAATAAAGTATGTCTGTCTGTAATTGGTTGCATCCCCATATGGTATGGAGGGGCTACCAAATAGAAACATAAAAACATAGAAAATAGGTGGAGTAGGCCATTCGGCCCTTTGAGCCAGCACCGCTATTCAGTATGATCATGGCTGATCATCCAACTCAGAACCCTGTACCTGCTTTCTCTCCATACCCCCTGATCCCTTTAGCCACAAGGGCCATATCTAACCTCCTCTTAAATATAGCCAATGAACCGGCCTCAACTGTTTCCTGTGGCAGAGAATTCCACAGATTCACCATTCTCTGTGTGAAGATGTTTTTCCTCATCTCGGTCCTAAAAGGCTTCCCCTTTATCCTTAAACTGTGACCCCTCATTCTGGACTTCCCCAACATCGGAAACAATCTTCCTGCATCTAGCCTGTCCAATCCCTTTAGAATTTTGTACGTTTCAATAAGATCCCCCCTCAATCTTCTAAATTCCAGTGAGTATAAGCCTAGTCGATCCAGTCTTTCTTCATATGAAAGTCCTGCCATCCCAGGAATCAATCTGGTGAACCTTCTCTGTACTCCCTCTATGGCAAGAATGTCTTTCCTCAGATTAGGGGACCAAAACTGCACACAATACTCTAGGTGCGATCTCACCAAGGCCTTGTACAACTGCAGTAGAACCTCCCTGCTCCTGTACTCAAATCCTTTTGCTATGAATGTCAACATACCATTTGCCTTTTTCACCGCCTGCTGTACCTGCATACCCACCTTCAATGACTGGTGTACAACGACACCCAGGTCACGTTGCATCTCCCCTTTTCCTAATCGGCCACTGTTCAGATAATAATCTGTTTTCCTGTTCTTGCAACCAAAGTGGATAACCTCACATTTATCCACATTAAATTGCATCTGCCATGAATTTGCCCACTCACCTAACCTATCCAAGTCACCCTGCATCCTCTTAACATCCTCCTTACAGCTAAAACCGCTGCCCAGCTTCGTGTCATCCGCAAACTTGGAGATGCTGCATTTAATTCCCTCGTCTAAATCATTAATATATATTGTAAACAACTGGGGTCCCAGCACTGAGCCTTGCGGTACCCCACTAGTCACTGCCTGCCTTTCTGAAAAGGTCCCGTTTACTCCCACTCTTTGCTTCCTGTCTGCCAACCAATTCTCTATCCACATCAATACCATACCCCCAATACCGTGTGCTTTAAGTTTGCACACTAATCTCCTGTGTGGGACCTTGTCAAAAGCCTTTTGAAAATCTAAATTTACCACAACCACTAGTTCTCCCCATCCACTCTACTAGTTACATCTTCAAAAAATTCCTTAAGATTCGTCAGACATGATTTTCCTTTCACAAATCCATGTTGACTTTGTCCGATGATTTCACCCCTTTCCAAATGTGCTATTATCACATCTTTGATAACTGACTCTAGCATTTTCCCCACCACCGATGTCAGACTAACCGGTCTATAATTCCCCGGTTTCTCTCTCCCTTCTTTTTTAAAAAGTGGGGTTACAATAGCCACCCTCCAATCCTCAGGAACTAATCCAGAATCTAAGGAGTTTTGAAAAATTATCACTAATGCATCCACTATTTCTTGGGCTACTTCCTTAAACACTCTGGGATGCAGACCATCTGGCCCTGGGGATTTATCTGCCTTTAATCCCTTCAATTTACCTAACACCACTTCCCTACTAACATGTATTTCCCTCAGTTCCTCCATCTCACTAGACCCTCGGTCCTGTACTATTTCCGGAAGATTATTTATGTCCTCCTTAGTGAAGACAGAACCAATGTAGTTATTCAATTGGTCTGCCATGTCTTTGTTCCCTATGATCAATTCACCTGTTTCTGACCGTAAAGGACCTACATTTGTCTTGACCAATCTTTTTCTTTTCACGTATCTATAAAAGCTTTTACAGTCAGTTTTTATGTTCCCTGCCAGCTTTCTCTCATAATCTTTTTTCCCTTTCCAAATTAAGCCCTTTGTCCTCCTCTGCTGGTCTCTGAATTTCTCCCAGTCCTCAGGTGTGCCGCTTTTTTTGTTAATTTATATGTTTCTTTTTTGGACTTGATACTATCCCTAACTTCCCTTGTCTACCTTCCCTGGTTTATTCTTTTGCCAAACTGGGATGAACAATTGTTGTAGTTCATCCATGCGATCTTTAAATGCTTGCCATTGCATATCCACCGTCAACCCTTTAAGTATCATTTGCCAGTCTCCCTTAGCTAATTCACTTCTCATACCTTCAAAGTTACCCTTCTTTAAGTTCAGAACCTTTGTTTCTAAATTAACTATGTCACTCTCCATCTTAATGAAAAATTCCACCATATTATGGTCACTCTTACCCAAGGGGCCTCACACAACAAGATTGCTCACTAACCCTTCCTCATTGCTCAATACCCTATCTAGAATGGCCTGCTCTCTAGTTGGTTCCTTGACATGTTGGTTCAGAAAACCATCCCGCATACATTCCAAGAAATCCTCTTCCTCAGCATCCTTACCAATTTGGTTCACTCAATCTATATGTAGATTGAAGTCACCCATTATAACTACTGTTCCTCTATTGCACGCATTTCTAATTTCCTGTTTAATGCCATCCCCAACCTCACAACTACTGTTAGGTGGCCTGTACACAACTCCAACCAGTGTTTTCTGCCCTTAGTGTTACGCAGCTCTACCCATATCGATTCCACATCCTCCAGGCTAATGTCCTTCCTTTCTATTGCGTTAATCTCCTCTCTAACCAGCAATGCTACCCCACCTCCTTTTCTTTCCTGTCTATCCCTCCTGAATATTGAATATCCCTGGATGTTGAGCTCCCATCCTTGGTCACCCTGGAGCCATGTCTCTGTGATCCCAACTATATCATATTCATTAATAACTATCTGCACATTCAATTCATCCACCTTGTTACGAATTCTCCTCGCATTGACACACAAATGGATCAGAAAACTGCAGCAAGTTACAAACTCAGGCACCTCCCATCATGGGCAATAGCTTCCCCAGCAGTGAGTTCATCTTCAAAATGTGATGCCTAAATGATGGGAGCAACTATCATTAAGGATCCCCATCAATTGGGATACCCCTCTTCTCATTGCTACTGTGAAGGAGCAGGTACATGAGCCTGAAGACACACACTCAATGCTTTAGCAACAGTTTCTTCCCAACAGACCATAAGAAATAGGAGGAGAATTAGGCCACTTGGCCCATCAAGTCTGCTTTGCCATTTTATCATGGCTGATCCATTTTTTCCCCTCAGCCTCAATCTGCTGCCTTCCCCCTGGATCGCTTCACGCCCTGACCAATCAAAAATCTATCAACCTCTGTCTTAAATATAAAGACTTGGCCTCCACATCTGCCTGGGACAACAAATCCCACAGATTCACCACCCTCTGGCTAAAGATCCCCCTCTACTATCAGATTTTTGAATGGACAACACCTCACTATTTTTTCTATTCTTTTGTTCTCTTTTTGCACTGATTTCATTTATATATACTGTATGTACGTATACATACAAACACACACACATGCACATACACATATTGTAATACACTTATTGTAATTTATAGTTTTTATGAATTGCAATGTACAGCTGCTGCAAATCAACAAATTTCACAACATATGCCAGTGATAGTCAACCTGATTTTGATCCTGATTTTAACCCCATTCTGTTGCCTTTCCCTTGGAACTCTTAACCCCTTTTACCAATCAAGAGCCTATCAATCTCTGTCTTAAACATTCCCAAAGAGCGAGACTTCTCAGTCCTCCCTGGCAACAAATTCCACAGATTCACCACACTCTGGCTAAAGAAATTCCTCCTCATCACAGTTTTAAAGGACACCCTTCAGTTCTAAGTCGGTGCCCTTGGATCCAAATATCTTCAACTAATGTTCACTCTATCCAGGTCTGTTAATGTTCAGTAGGTTTCAATGAGATATCCATCATCCTTCTAAACTCCCTTGAGTACAGGCCTACAGACACAAACTCTCTTCATTTGTTTAGCCTTTCAGTCATGGGATCTGTCTTACATGAATGATCCCAGAAAGCACATCTTTCTTAAGAGTTTAGAAGAGTGAGGAGGGATCTCATTGAATCCTATAGTATACTGAAAGGCCTAAATGTGGAGAAGGTGTTTCCTATAGTGGGAGAGTCTAGGACCATAGGGTACAGCCTCACAATATAAGGACATCCCTTTAGAACAGAGTTGAGAAGGAATATCTTTAACTGGAGGATGGTGAATCTGTGGAAATAATTGGCACGGATGGCTGTAAAGGCCAAGGCATTGTGTATATCTAAAGCAGAGCTTGATAAGTTCTTAATCAGTAAAGGCATTAAAGGTTACGAAAAGAAGGCAGGATAATGGAGTTGAGATGGACAATAAATTAGCGATGACGGAATGGTGGAGTAGATTCGAAGGGCCAAATGGCCTAATTCTGCTCCAATGTCTTATGGTCTTGTGTTGATCATGAGGCACTGATTGACGATCTTGCTTTTGACCTTTGGAACCCAATTCTGGAAACAAAGAAGAAGTCCAATATGGTGGACAAGGGAAAGGTTTACCTGTATAGTATTGGAGATGTTGGATCAAGAGACACAGGTTAATCGGAGGAGATGCAGTTGTTTACAGGATAATGGGAGTTTTTAAAGGGTAGACAATATTCCAATTGGTATAAATGAAGAAGCTATTGAAAGTTTGATAATCAGAGGGCCCAGCCTTCTAAGACGACACAAGAGAAAATCTTTACTCATAGAGTGTCTTGAACTTAGAATGCGCTGTTTGAAATATTTCTCGAAGTTGGATAAATAATTGAAATGAAAGGAGATGGGAAAGGAACAGGGTAATAAGACATTCTGTTAAAGAGCTGGAAAGGACTTGAAGTTCATCATCTGCTGCACTTGACTACTCTAGCCTCCGTTAGCTGAACCCCTTACTCTTCTACATGACTAGTCAGAATGTGTAGTGTGTTATTTAAAGTGCAGGAGGACATTGAGAGTATATCATAGGATCATGGAATAATCTCTCTCTCTCTCTCTCTCTCTCTCTCCCTCTCCCTCTCCCTCTCTCTCTCCCTCTCCCTCTCCCTCTCCCTCTCCCTCCCTCTCTCCCTCTCCCTCTCCCTCTCCCTCCCTCTCTCCCTCTCCCTCTCCCTCTCCCTCCCTCACATATTTTATACATATATATGCACATTCACACACACACAGTCCATTCAGGCCATCATGTTTATTCGGGCTCCTTATGGGGCCATCCCAATTTTCCCATTCATCCCAGTCCCAAACCCAATACAACACTGAAGCAAGTAATACACACAAAATGTTGGAGGAACTCAACAAGTCAGGCAGCATCTCTGGAGGGAATCAGAATCAGGTTTAACATCACTGGCATATGTTGTGAAATATGTTGTTTTGCAGAAGCAATACATTGTTATGCATGCATAAAAAGTCTCTAACTACAATAAGAAATATCTCGATAGTTAAATCAGTAGAGAAAAAAAGAAAGCAAAAGTGGAAAAGGGAGATAATGTACATAGGTTCATTGTCCATTCAGAAATCTAATGATAGTGGGACAAAGCTGTTTCTAAAACATTGGGTGTGTGTCTTCAAGCTCTACCTCCTCGATGGTCGCAATGAGAAGAGGGCATGACCCAGCGTGATGGGGGTCCTTAATGACAGATGCAACCTTTTTGAGGCACCACCTTCTGAAGATGCCCTTGGTTCTGGGGAGGCTAGTGGCCCATGAGGGAGCTGGCTGAGTTTGCAATTTTGCAGCTTTTTACAATCCTGTGCTGTGGCCTCTCCATACCAGTTAGAATGCTGTAGAAACATGGTGATATACCAACTCTGCTCAAGCCCTAATGAAATATACTATAGCTCCTGTCATGACTTCTTTGTAATTGTATCACTATGTAGGGCCCAGGATAGATCATCATAGATGTTGACACCCAGGAACTTGAAGCTGCTCTCCACTTCTGATGCTGGTCGCCCGACGAGGACTTGACGAGGTTTCCCTGCATGAAGTTTACAATCAATTCCTCGGTCTTAATGATGTTGAGTGCAAGGGTATTGCACTCAAGGTTGGCCCAAATGGATTGACGTTTTGCAGCAACATTTCAAACATTATGTCCTGATGAAGATTTTGGCCTGAAACGTTGACTGTTTATTTCTCTTCATAGATGCTGCCTGGCTTGCTGAGTTCCTCCAGAATTTTGTTTCTGTTGCACAAGATTTCTAGCACCTGCAGAATCTCGTGCATCTGCAGCATTGAACTTCAGAGGGTGGATTCAGTCAAGTCCAGCTCTTCTCCACTATTGGAGACACAAGAGATTGTGGATGCTGGAACCTAGAGTCTAGTACCTGATGTCCTGATGCAGGGTTTCAACCCAAAACATCGAAAGTTCCTTTCCTCCCACAGATGCTGCTTGACCATTGAGTTCCTCCAGCAGATTGTTTGCTGCTCTTCACTACTAGTTCCAATTCTCAATTCTTGGCGTTGCAGGTAGCTCAGTCAAGGTTCAATAAGTTGGTGCAGGCTCCTTTCCACCAGGTGTTGATTTCACCGAGCATTTGGATGTCTGTAAAACTGTCTCAACCAGCTGTGGCACGCTGATCCAGTACCCTCAAAGCTCCAGTGATCCAAGTTTAGCCCTGACCACCGGTGTTATCTGTGAGGACTTCTAGTGACAAATGAATTTCCCCCGTGGGCCTTGGTTTCCTGCCCCTAGTGTGTATGTCAGTGATGGATTCTCAATGAAGTTGATGGGATTTCATGGGAAATGTCTTCAGGACAATCCATGGAGAAATGGTAAACTTTGTTCCCAGTTGTATAAGGGCTGCTGGTTAGCTAGAGGTAACCTAGACAGTGAGTTGAGTAATGGGCTGGCACAGATTCAACAGAATGAATGGCCTCATTTTATGTCATAAAGAAACATGGAAACAATGAGTCAGCAACTTAAAAAATCTGTTTCTATTAACACAATGAGAAACGATTGATTTTGCTTTACAGAAGCCAAGTATTATAAAGCACTTGCCTGGTTCCAAGAAGAAGGTGATATATGATGAACTTTCTCTGCTAAAACTAAGCAACTTTATCATCCTTATGGCACCAAGCTGAAAGCAACAAGCACAAACAGCAGCCTTTCACATTGCTCATCTTGTTGCCGCAACAAACCCTCCACCTGTGTATACTCACTGTCAAATTTATAAATGGAAATTTCTCCATTCATGATGTGAATGGGAACCTCCTAATGTAAACACTTGAATCAAAACTTTCTGATCCTGATCCTTTCTCCAATCAATACCCACTTCAAAAAGTCCTTGAGTTTGCACACGTTAATTTGGATATGGGGGAGTAAATACTTCCTTACATGAGTTCCATCAGGCTGCTAAAATACTCCTTGATAAATCTAAGACTGGTTTTAAACCATTGAATTCATACAGCTTAAAATGGATTTGTCCTTCAAAAATAGAGCTTTTTCTCTCAAAAGTCTGTTCCCAATGCATGTAAAAAAGCCAATTTCAGATAATGCAAAAATCACTTAATTACAGATTACATTGGTGAGGTTTGGCCTGTTCCTTTCTTGAGTTACGTGTACTGCTGCATTGACCGTAGAGAGGGTGTTGGGAGAGTATAAGGGAAGAGAAAGTTACGGGAGGGGGGGTGAATGGCCTGGGAGGCAATGACGTTCATGCATGATTGTGGTCAGATTTTGTGTGCATGTGTGTATTCATCAATGCATATGTAAATGTGGTCAGAGTGTGCATGCATGTGTGAATGTGCATCAATTTACACGTTTATGTGTGGCCACAGAGTGGCATGCAAAATGTATGCATGCACGTGCTATGTGTACAGTATGTGCGCATATCGGTGCAAATATTTTATATGTGTCCAAGTCCACATACACTAGTAGGCCAAAGTAGCACACACATAATGCTGGCGGAACTCAGTAGGTCAGGCAGTGTCTATGGAGAGGAATAGGGAGTTGACGTTTCAGGCTGGAACCCTCTTCAGGACTCATAATAATGCCAAGTGTGCTGGCAAATGCTTACAGCATTTCCAGTCATCTTGGACCCTCTTGCCACTAGACCAAGACCTTCACTGTCTAGGTATCCTTCCCTTGTCTTTTCACCCAGAATGAGAGTCTATAAATTTATATGTATATATATATTTATACTGGCAAGGTGATTAACACAAGCTCATGGTCTGGCCAGATTTGGACGCAGATTGTCACCAGTGTGACATTTTTTTTAAACTAGTTCAACAGATTACGCGAGTTCAATTGGTACAAGTGGTATCGGATGGCTCTGACTGATCCACACCCAATCAAACACAGTGCATCTGGAAGAATACTCTCACCTTTTGGACTTCTATCAACTGTTCCTGTGGGTGCTGTGGACTTTCCCGTTGGCTGGAAGTTGTAATTATAGAATTCCTGCTTCCATTATAAATGAACAGATTAAAAAAATAGATTTAAAACTGAGGTCAGACTACTTGACTGTAGAATGGAGATGAAATTACATCTGTGCTCCTAGCCTAATTATGTTAACGCTCTCTAACATTGCTTGATTCTGAGGACAATATTGGTCCCAATTTCCTGCATATAAGTCCACAGGACACTGTCTAGTAAATTCATATTTTTATTGAGAATCCCAAGGTGAAGCATTAAAGCTGGCAGTGTGGAGATGATGAGGAGAGAAGACAAGGTGAAGTCAAGGAAATTAATCTTAGTAGCCTCCAGTTGAAAAGGGAATGACCCCATGGCTTTGAAGCCTTGAGTGAATTGGCAGGTGGCCATATTGCAGTGTGTCCCGCTCGGTGGTGCCGGACTCCAGGGTGAAGGTTCCCGAGTTGGAATCCATGTCCAGTTGAGTGTCGAGCTAACAACTTGGTCTCGTAAAAACAAGAATAGCTTGCTAAGGAAACACCGTCATGACGGTGCCCTGATAACTCCACTACCGAATTAAGGGCTATTCTTCCTCTTCTTCATATTGCAGCGAAGAGGGGTAAATTTGGGTGGCACAGAGAACCAGGTTCAGTCCTGACCTTGTGTGGAGTTTGATCGTTCTTCCTGTGAGCATGTGATTTTCTCTGGCTGCTCAGGCTTCCTCCCACACCCCAAAGGCACGCAGGTTAATAGGCTAGATGGCTGCTCTAACTGCAATTAGTGTGTCAGCAAGAGATGGGACCCTGAAGGGAGTTGATGAGATTGCAGAGAGATTAAAAAAAGCAGGGTTAATGTGACTGTATGGTTGATGGTCGGCATAGACTCAGGACTAAAGGGCTTCTTTCCATTCTGTATGTCTCTATGACAGGAACAGGGATGCGCAGTGACTGAGATAGAAGTGCTTGCAGCTGAACTGTGACTATCTCCTTATGAGGGAGCTACTGTACAGGATCGAAGCAAACTGCAGCGTGTTGCAAAGAAGCATCCAGGACACCTTCAGGGAGCGGTGCCTCAAAAAGTGACGTCCATTATTAAGGACCCTCACCAGCCAGGACATGCCCTCTTCTCATTGTTACCATCATGAAGGAGGTACAGAAGCCTCAGTGATTCAGGAACAGCTTCTTCCCCTCTGCCATTCGATTTCTGAATGGACGTTGAGCCCTTGAACACTAGCTCTCTTTATATTTCTGTTTTTTGCGCTACTTATTTAATTTAACTATTTGGTGTATATATACGCACCCTAGTGTTGGCGCATGGCCAAGTGGTTAAGGTGTTTGTCTAGTTATCTGAAGGTCGCTAGTTCGAGCCTTGGCTGAGGCTGTGTGTGTGTCCCTGAGCAAGGCACTTAACCACACATTGCTCTGTGATGACACCGGTGCCAAGCTGTATGGGTCCTAATGCCCTTCCCTTGGAAAACATCGGTGGCGTGGAGAGGGGAGACTTGCAGCTTGGGCAACTGCCGGTCTTCCATAAAAAAAACCTTGCCCAGGTTTGCGCCCTGGAAACTTTCCAAGGTGCAAATCCATGGTCTATCGAGACTAACAGAGGCCTACACACACTCACCATTATTTATAATTTTATTTTCTATTCTATCATGTATTGCATTGTACTGCTGCTGCAAAGTTAACAAATTTCACAACATACGCTGGTGATATTAAATCAGATTCTGGTTCTGATCACAGGATAATCCAGAAAATCGATGGCATCTGAGATCCCTCAACCCACTTATTACAGTTGTGGGGAGGGTCGGCATTCTACCTTCACTGTTCCCTAATAACGAGCCACCATTTCAGTGCTGAGATTATGAAAAGAGGGTTAATATTGAAGAGAAGAGCTGAGATTCACATTGAAGCTAATCATGTATTCAGGAGCATCAGTATCACAGGAGCAGGTAATAATTTACACCAACTCACTTGTGTGGGAGTGAACTACAAAAGCATCAGAGAGTTAGAACAGGCAAAGGGCATCCGGTCACATCACAGGCTTTGGACATTTCTGAAATCCAACAGATCCCCCTGGTGTTTTATAACAAATAAACCAGTCACCCAATCAATCAGTAACTGACACTCTTTTTATAATTAAACAACCAACCAGTAAACATTGGAGCAACACACACAAGATACTGGAGGAACTCAGCAAATTAGGCAGCATCTATGGGAAGGAATAAATAGTTGACGTTTTAGGCCAAGACTCTTCCTCAGGAACAAGTCGTCGACTATTACTCCTCTCCATGGATTGCTGAGCTCCTCTAGCACTTTGTGTGCTTTGCTCTGGATTTCCAGCATCTGCAGAATCTCTTGAGTTAGTAACTATCAGAGCCCATGTCAGCCAATCATCAACACATCACTATCAATAGACCGCACACCAAATCACCAATCTACGGACAACAACTGGTAATTAACAGGCTGCACCTAACTAGTACCCAATTAACAGAACTCACACATGTAACCAGTGGTTAATAAGCAGTAAACCCATTCAGTTATTAACAAACTACACTCTAAATCATTGATCAACAGACCCCGAACCTAATTCATACCAAAATGGTCAGATGCTCAGTCAATAATCATCACACTTTGCCTCAAATAGATCAATAAAGACCGCATCCTGATTGAGAAAGCAATCCCATTCACTTAATAATAAATTGTCTACCAACACATTCAGTATCAACAGATTAACCAAACATTTCATAACTGTTAGATCACCCAGCTATCCATCAACCTAAATTGTAAACTATCACAACCTATCTACTCAAAGTTCAAAGTACATTTATTATTGAAGTATGTAAACACTATACAACCTTGAGATTCATCTCCTTTCAGGCAGCCACAAAACAAAGAAATGCGCCCTCCCCAAAGAACGCATTAAAAATGGCCATCAAACACACAACGTGCAGAGAGAGAGAGAAAACAAATCGTGCACAAAATAAAATAGCTCCAGAACTGGAGTTTTACGAAATACTCGAAGCCAGGCATCACTGGCAGGGGGGCGTAGGCAACAGCCACAGTTCATCGCACTGAATTTCAGCATAGAGCTGAGTAAATGGCACGGATCAGCAAGCACAACCAGTCCTCGTCTCACCTCTGGTCCCAACACACTGGCCTTTTTCGATTGGCCTGGCACTTACATCGTCCAAACATCGGGTCGTTCCTCAGTCTTGGACTGCTCTGGAGCTTGGACCCCGCCCACCATGATTCGGCCCGTGGCTGACCTTTCCAATTCAACGTGGTGCTTAAATCAATCAGATGTCAGGACTTTCCTCGCTCTTGAGGGATACCTCGACTCTGCCTTGACTCTGCTTCGACCCAGACCCCACTGGCCGTGACCAGGCCTCCCCTGTGCCTCCGTCACTGCTTGTCTCTGCTTACCAAGACTCCGACAACTTGGAGAAACCACTCATTTATTCAAAAGCCATCAGACCAGTCATCCATCAATGATCAGCCAGTACATGCATCCAGTAACTAGCAAAGACAAGCTTTTCTGTTCAGGAACTAACAGGCACCTTTCACTCATTCAGTCTGACCATTCACATCAACAGTGCTTTGAATCTTCTCCAATCTATTGCCAAATAAGAAGGCACAGATCGTTACATTATTCATGGAGATTTCTTAACTATTTAATACCATCATATATGATCCATCTGACAACAATTTCATATATATGTAATATTTTTCTTATTGTAACTTATAGTATATTTTATGTATTGCATTGTACTGCTACCCCAAAACAATAGATTTCACAGCATAGGTCAATGATAATAAACCTAATCCTGCTCCATTCAATACTGATCAGGCACTAACAAATATACTTAATAATCAGCAGAACCTTTCAATTCAAGAACTACGCATGCAAAACGCTGGAAGAGCTCAGCAGGTTAGGCAGCATCAACGGAAAAGAATAAACAATCAACATTTCAGGCCGAGAACTTCCTTTATGACGTTAACAGATATCAGAATCAGAATTGGAATCAGCTTTAATATCACCGGCATATGTCAGGAAATTTGTTAACTTTGCGGCAGCGGTACAAAGCAATACATGATCGATAAATATAGAGAAAAAATTGAGTTACATTAAGTATATACAAGTCTATTAAATAGGTAAGTTAAAATAAGTAGTGACCAAAACAGATGTAACAAAAAGTACTGAGGTGCTGTTCAAGGGTTGAACACCCATTTAGATATCAGATGGAAAAGAGGAAAAAGCTATTCCTGAATCACAGAGTGTGTGCCTTCAGGCTTTTGTACATTCTTCCTAACGGTACCAATGATAAGTGGGGATCCTTAACGATAGACGCCACTTTCCTAAGGCACTGCTCCTTGAAGGTGTCTTGAATGCTATGGAGGCTGCTGCCCATGATGGTGCTGACTAATTTTACAGGTTTCTGCAAATTATCTCGATCTTGTGCAGTAGCACACCCCCCACCCCCATACCAGACAGTGATGCAACAAGTCAGAATGCTCACCATCTGTAGAAGTTTTCAAGTGTTTAATTTGACAAACCAAATCTCTTCAAACTCCTAATGAAATACAGCTGCTCTCTTGCCTTCTTTGTAGCTGCATCAACATGATGTGTCCAGGTTAGGTTCTCAGACATTAAGAAACGTCGGCTGTTCACTCTGTTCCCTAGATGCTGCCTGGCCTGCAGAGTTCCTCCAGTGTTTTGTATGTGTTGCTTTGGATTTCCAGCATCTCTTGCGATTGTAATTCAAAAACTAGCTGTGTGGCAAGGAACCTAGCATTAGCACCTGTTAATTAGCATTAGTCCTGAGGAAGGGACTCGGCCTGAAACGTCGACTGTACTTCGTCCTATAGATGCTGCCTGGCCTGCTGTGTTCCACCAGCATTTTGGGTGTGTTGCTAGCATTAGCACCAACTGGTTACCAGAACTGGCAGGTGCCAAGTTAAGGGAATGGTACGCCTCGATAAATACGGACAAACGTATTGCATGTAAAAAGGTTGCGTGCTCCTGTTAGATAAACAGGTGCTCCTGAATGAACATTCTTTAATGCGTCCCTGATATTTCACATAGGGAGAAAGACAGGAATATAAGTTGTTTTTCCCTTGTTAAGGCCCCATCTTTCATTGGTATAAATCCATGGCAAGGGATTGTTTTGTAAATCCTTTCGCTCCCATTAGTGTGGTTTAATCTTTGCCTGACTTCCAGCTGGTGTACACACACAAAATGCTGGGGGAGATCAGCAAGTCAGATAGCATCCATGGAAATGAATAAACAGTCAACGTTTCAGACCAAGACCCTTTATTAGGACTGAGAAGGAAGGCGGTAGATGCCAGAATAAAAAGGTGGGGAGAAGGAGAAGGACGATCGCTAGAAGATGAGAGGTGAAGCTGGGTGGGTCGGAAAGGTAAAGGGCCGGACAGGAAGGAATCTCTTCGGAGAAGAGAGTGGACTATCGGAGAAAGGGAAGGAGGGGACCTAGGGGTAGGTGATAGGCAGGTAAAAGGCCAGAGTGGGAAATAGAAGAGTGGGGGGGTGGGGAAGAGGGAGCAATTTCTTCTTTACCAGAATGAAAAATCAATATTCATACCATCAGGTTGGAGGCTACCCAGACGGAGTACAAAATGTTGCTCCTCCACCCTGAGGCAAGTCTCATCTTGGCTCAAGAGGAGGCCATGGACCGACATGTTGGAACAGGAGTGGGGATCGGTGTTAAAATGTTCGGGCACCGGTAAGTTCCTCTTTTGGCGGATGGAGAGGATGATTAGTTTCCACTCCAGTGGATCAATACTGTATATGTCGCTACACCTCTTGCCCGTATTACAGGCATGTCACGCACCCTCCCTCCACCCTCCACTAGAGATAAAGCAGTGATGTACCTCGACCCCCTCCCCGCTCCCGTGGATAAACCAGTGGTGCGCCTTCCCCCCACCAGGGATAAACTTTTGATGTATCTCCACCCCCTCAGCCAATCACAGCTTCTCCTGAACACATTTACTGGTATTCTTTGCCCTCCTTCCCTGACCGTGAGTGGGCACAGCCTTCACGAAGCTCTTCTCTCTGTGAGTCAGGCAGGCGTAAGAGAGGCACTGCAATTTAAACCTTTGGCCAGTTTCCATTCTGCGCGAGAAATAGCAGCAGAGATCGTGTCCATTTGGCCCCTTGAGCTCATCCAATCAATACTAGGACTGCTCCTCTGACAGCTCCACCTTACAGACAGAGTTCCGTAACACGTCTTGTTCAAAATCCATTCATTCAAGAAACGCACAGTGACTAATGACACACAACCTGCTCTGGAGCGACAGTGCTCTATGGTTTCACTCTGTCGAGCTGGTAAGTTCCCGTTTCAGTCCCTCAGTTCAGGAAGAACAAGTCGGACGGAAGAATGACCTCAGGTTTGACGATCCCCCAGCAATGCCTCTGGAGTCTCCATTAATTTAAAGCTGGCCTCAAAGGCACTTACTGCAAGCAACAGCCAGGAGGAAGAAAAGTCATGGTGGATTGAAATAAAAAATTGGAGCTTTGGAAGCACACAGCATGGGAACAAGCCCTTCAGCCATCTAATCTGTACTGACCACCCATTGTTAGACTAATCCTACCCCAAACCCTTTTTATTCTCCCAACATTCACATCACCTCCCTCAGATTAACCTACCAACCTGTAGGTCTTCTGGGGTGACGGAGGGAACTGGAGACCCCAGGGAAACACATGCCATTACAGGGAGAGCCCCACACGAATAGCACCAGGGTCAGGACTGGGCATGGGTCTCTGGTGTTGTAAGGTGGAGGCTCCACCAGCTGCTCCACTGGTTCACTGGGCCTGTGACATGAGGAAAAGTTGGAATCACAGCTGTACATAACTTGTGTGTGCGTGTGTGTGTGTGTGTTTGCGTTTTGCATGTATCTTATGTGCGGTTTTGTGTGCATGTGCTTGTGCATACATGCTTGTATGCATGTGTGTATGTGCATTCATTTTGCGTATTTTTGCTTGTGTTTTGTACGTGTGTGTGTGTGTCTCTAGAACACTGAGAGGGAGTGGGTCAGTCGATTCCCTGAACACATTCTAGCCTTCAGCTGCATCAAGACTTGTCACTAGCTCAATATCACTTGTTCCACTCTCACCTCTTGATTCCCATGACCAACAAATATCTCCAATTTTTACTTCTGAAAACTCGAAAAAATAACACTGGGCCTATTCCAAATTTCTACTACCATTTGCTTTCCTTCCTTTCCAGAAGTGGATCTACTACCGAACCCACCAGAGGGAATATATTCACTTCGCAATCACATCAAAGATCCTTTTTACATCTAAGCTTTTCCATTAGGTCAACCTGTAGTGCTTTAACTCAAAGGATACAAACCAGATTCATTTGATACATCATTATTTAGATGCTCATCCACGGTATCATTCAAGTGAAACAGCACTGTGTAATCTCCAAAGCAAATGCATCCTTGCTGAAATGTGGTCCTCAGAATTAAACAAGTGCAGAGAGAGCCAGATCAAAGCTATGGAAAACTGAAACATAAAACCTTCACATTTGAGTTCCAGCTTTCCAACATACAGCTTCTGCTACATGTACCTCAAGTTCCCTAATCTATTTTCAAAATCATTAATATGAGTGCTGAAAGACTGAGCCTCTGATACAGATCCCCGGAGAACATTGACTGTCACACTTTGCCAGCTAGAGTAGAAACCCCTTTATTCCTGCACTCTCCCTTCACCTTCCTCACTGATTGTCCACCCCTGCTCCAAATGACAGACAATACGGGCAAGAGAAAAACAATGGTTGGAAAATGGACACAAAAGAAATCTGACTGTGTTTAATGGTATATTCCAAAAGTTGTAAGGCAGGGTAAATAAGGTGGAAAAGTTGAGGTCAGTGCTGGAAACAGTTGATTCTTTTTATAAGATAATGGTTGAATTCATGCAAGATTAAAATCATAGTTTTTTACTGACATAATTTGAATTTTTCACAGTATAGTGGTTCTTTCCCACTTATTGGTAGAAGCCAGTATAGCTTTCAGCTATATCTTTTAATTTTTTCTTGCCTAAGCATTAGCACAATATACACAAATTATTATTGTTTTAATTATGTAGCCTATTAACTGGATTATTCTTATCTGACAAATTTCTGTTATGTCGAGTGTAAAGGTGATGGATTTTTCAAAGGCGCCATCTTGAAGCAACACACACAAAACGCAGGAGGAACTCAGCAGGCCAGGCTGTATCTATGGAAGAGAGTAAACAGTCAGCAATGAAGGGTCTTGGCCCGAAATGTTGACTGTACTCTTTTCCACAAACGCTGCCTGGCCTGCTGAGTTCCTCCAGCATTTTGTGTGTGTTGCTTGGATTTCCAGCATCTGCAGATTTTCTCTTGTTTGGGATCTTTATATTGGATTTTCTTTTATTGAATCCCTGTTTTTCTTCTCAGCTCCTCAAGTGCTCTGTATCTTTGTTTAAACTTTAAAATGAACGAATGTGAAAATCAAAGTTTCTCACTCATTCCTGAACTCCTAAAAGAACCCAGGGATCGAAAATAAACAAGATCCAACAGCACGCTCAATATATGCATTAGCAAGACATTACTTGCAGAGATTTAGGACCTGAAAGTTTGATTCCAGGGCCATAGCTGGATTCATTAAAGATACATTCACAGCTGCATCCAAGGAGACAGAAACAGTTTGCATTTCAGGCTGATAAACAAACCCTCAGAGTTAACGCTTCATGTGCGATGAAAGGTCATGGACCTGAAGCAATAATGTTGCACTCTCTCCCCAGATGCTGCCTGAACTTTTGGGTATTTGCAGCACATTCTGCGGCTATTTCAGATTACTGTGGTTTTTATTTTACTTTTAGAGAATGGATGTTATATTAGTCGGATGATGTGGGTTGAACTAAAGAAAAATAGAAGCAATCACACAGTGGGGAGTAGATAAAAGCCTCCAAACAATCCAAGAGAGACAGAAGTGTAAATTTATGAGAACATTTCTGATAAATGAAAAAGCATTTTGGCAGTAACAGCTCGGAGTGAGAATGATCTGACTGCTAACCAGGATATGCTCACTGGAAGATATTTTGATAGGACTGAAATCCCAAGTTGCATTCAGAAAATTTTCTGTTTTGCCAATGTATAACATATGGGAGAGACATAGTGGCTGTAATAGTTGGGGTTCATTCTGGATTTAGATTTAGGGAGTGAAGACAAAAGAGGGGTGTTCTGCAATAATGATTAGCGAAGTCTGTCAACCCTTCTTGCTGTCTCAGTAAAGTAACAAATAGAAAGACCTCCTCCCATCTTCTACAAAAGCTGGAAGAGCACAGCCTTCATCACATGAAATGAACTCTTAGCCTCTCAGTCAACCTTTGTTTATTTATTGGGATACCATGCTGAATAGGCTCTTCCAGCCCTTCCAACCATAAATATTACACCCAGCCCAGCAATCTCCCAATTTAACCCCAGCCTAATCATGGGACAATTTACAATGCCCAATTAACCTACCAGCCAGTACATCTTTGGACTGTGGGAGGAAGGCAGCACCTAAGGGAGATCCACGTGGTCATGGGGAGAACATACAAACTCCTTATAGGCAGCAATGGGAATTGAACCCAGTTCATCAGTACTATAAAGCATTGTGCTAACCACTACGCTACCATTTTAGTCTCGCACCTTATTGCTTATTTGCACCATGCGCTCTCTGTAACTGTTACATTTTATTCGGCATTCTGCTGCTGTTTTTCCCTCGTACTATCTCAGTGCTGAAATGATTTGTGTGGATAGCGTGCAAAACAAAGCATTTCACTGTAACTCGGTGCGTGTGACAATAATAAACTAATGTACCAATTTAGATTGAGCGTCGTTAGAGAAAAGTATGAAAATAAAGTTGTGAGTGTGAAGACCATTTTTACCTGATGGAAATTTTAAAAAAGAGCACTGCAGATGTGGAAAATCTGAAATAAAATCAAAAATGCTGGGCATGCTCAGGAGGAGGGAGAAAACAAATTGGTGATTCAGACTGGAGTTCTTGAGAATGACCACTATTTGCCAGTTCTGACCAAGGTTTACAACTTGAAGCACTATCTCCTTTTCTCTCTCCATAGATGCTGCTTGACTTGACAAGTGTTTCCAGCATTTTCTGTTTTTATTTTGATAAGTTAGCAAAAGTGAAGTGGAAACATGTCTATAAATTAAGCTAATAAAGGTACGTGGCAGTAAATACAGATTCTTTCTGTGCCCAACTGGTCAATATTACACCGAATAACACATTTTTTTGAAAGAGCTGATTCCGCAGAATTTTTTTGTCTTTTTTGTTGAAGCTGACCACAATAATTTCAGACTACTTGTATCACTTAGGAATTTGGAGAAATAAGAAATTAACTTTTATGGATTATGATGCGTTTAATTGCATAACGATGCTGATGCTTTGCAATAGTTCAACAAAGCTAAAAATGTTCTGTTGATGATTTTCATTCGTACTCAGTGTCTGAGGCATTTCACTTAAGTGTCCAACAATAATCAGCCAGCGTTGATGGATTGCAGTTGCCCTGATACCATTTCTCCATGACCGCAATGACCTGGTGAAACTTTTCACAATGCTCGTCACTGACATCGCCAAATTTTACAGGGAGGAAGTCTAAATGGGAATGCAGAAATGAATCTTTAGTGACATGTTGAACTTTTGTATGCTTTAAGTATGTTGTCAACCAGCAACTTGGTGCTCTGTAGTTGCCAAGAAACTTTTCAACAACATCCTTGAATGCCTTCCATGTGATTTTCTCTGGTTACACTAGAAGTTCTTCAAACTGCCCGTCATTAATGACCTATGTGATTTGTGGATCATCAGAAATGCTTTCCTTAATCTTCGCATCAGTTATTCCGGGAAACATCTGTCTCAAATATCAAAGTTCTTCACAGAACTTTATGGCCTTCTTAAATCCTGTCTGCCATGCAGCATCCGCCTTGCCTAAGTAAGCTCGGGCATCCCGGGACAAGATAGAAAACTTTTCAGTTTATATAGCGGCAACATTTTAATTGTCTTGAATTATGAATTGAAATAACAGAGGTACGTGGTAGGGAAATTTCATGGTGATTTTCATGATCAGCAGCACATGATGCATTAAGATACACCCAAAAGTCTTTAGGGAGCAAAATCTTTGTTGTCCAGTGTTATTAATGGGTAATCCTTGTAACAAGACATGGAAAATGGAGCATTGAAAATAAAAGAGAACTGAGGAAAGGAAATATCAAAAAAATGTTTCAAATACTTGGAATTATTGCTTGGAAGGCATTGCCAGAGGTGGTAGTGGCAGCCAATATAATAGAGAAGTTTAAAATCCTCTTAGACAGGTGGATGGATATACAGAGAATGGAGAGGCATTGATGTTGTGTAGGTAGAAAAAATTAGTTTAGTCAGGCATTTAATTACATGTTTAATTGGTTTGGTACAACTATGTGGGTTGAAGGGCCTGTTCCTGCACTGCTCTGGGATCTAAATACATAAGCAAACACAGAGTGAAGGAATGAATGGGTTTATTGAGGAATAATACATCTACATGTGTTTGCGGAGGTGAAAGATGTGGTTAAGTCTTTTCATGAATAGTATGAGACCATCTTCACAGGAGGGAGGATGATGTTGACTTTTTAAATTAAGGAGGACAAGTGTGAAATACAAGATGGAATAAGCAGAATAAAAGAGGAAATATGAAGGTGTATTTTTATTTTTGAAAGTGGATTAATTACCAGGTGAGTAGAAACATTTCTCACATTGTATTAAATCTGATTAGGTAAATGTTGACTGCAGAATATAGTGCTGTCACAATTATTTCGGAAGCATTCACAATTTGCTTCGTTTCTTAGGGAGGATGAACGTTCTTTTTCCTCTCTCCTGCTTCCCATCATTCTCCAGCAGTAGGATTAATGTTCTCATTGATTTTGAACGGGAGGGAGAGTGGGTGGCTGAATGACTCAGTGGAGGCAGGGGCAGAACAGTGTAAAGGTGCTTGCGAGTTACGGAATGCTGAAAGCAACGTCAGAGTTACTTACTCCAAATGGCCCTTCCATTTTCTGCAGATCGCAGCTCAAGAAGTACTCCAGCTGCGAAGTGCTTTGGAATATCATGAAGTTGACAATGGAAATGTCAATCCCCCTCCCTTTTCCACTTTGCAGACGACCTCACAAGCTTAAAGCCCTGGTGGCCTTCATCCAATGGCATTGGCTCCTGGAGTTCAGTGCCACAGGACACAAATCGCTCACATCAGATTTCTTCCCCATTCTGTTGTTTGGGCTGAACGACAACTGAACCTCTTGACCTTGTCAGCATGCTTTTATGCATGGGGTTGCTGCCACATGATTGGCTGATTAGATATTTGCATTAAAGAGCTGGTGTGCAGGTGTACCTAATGAAGTGGCCATTGATTGTATAGCTTGTGTAGCTTCAAGCTGGGATCTCTCTGTATCACTGGTCATAAATGGGAGGAATATTCATGAAGAGCGTTTGTGTGAAGTTGACACCACAAATGACATTTCCAACACTCTAGACTAATTGTATCACATCTATTTTGTTGGTCCAATATTTTGTCACATTAGGGACTAGGACACACTTCAGGCACTGCTTATAGTACTTCAAAGTGAATTCTCTCACCTCAGGGGGTTGTGAAGTGACACAGAATTTCTGTTGCTATTTCACAGCTCCAGGGACCCAGGCTCGATCCTGACCTCTGGGGCTGTGTAGAGTTTAAACGCTCTCTCTATGACAGCATGGATTTTCCCTGCTGCATCCCAAAGACAGCTTTGCTGAGCACCTTTACTCCGTCCACCAGGAAGAGCGAGCTCTCCTGGTGGTCATCCGTTTCAATTCTACTTCCCATTCTAACATTTCAGTCCATGGCCTCTTCTACTCTGTGATGAGATACGGCTGAATGAGCAACACCTTATATTCCGTCTGGGTAGCCTCCAAGCTTACTGGCATAAACATCGATTTCTTGAACTTCCGGTAATTGCCAACCCCTTCTCCTTCACCTTTCCCCATTCCTCTACCCTCTCATACCTTCTCTTCTTACCTGCCCATCACTTCCCCCCAGTGCTCGTTCACTTCCCTTTCTTCCATGGTCTTCTGTCCTCTCCTATCAGATCTCTCCTTCTCCAGCCCTTTATCTTTTTCACCAATCAACTTCCCAGCTCTTTATCTCACCCCTCCCTCTCTCCCGGTTTCCCCTATCACCTGCCACTTTGTACTTCTTCCTCCCATCCCCCTCTGACCTTCTTAATGTGACTTCTTCCCACTTTCCTTTCCAGTCCCGATGAAGGGTCTCAGCCCAAATTGTTGATTGTTCACTCTTTTCCATAGAAGCTACCTGAGCAGCTGAGTTCCTCCAGCATTTTGTGTGTGTTACTTCTGGTTTCCAGCATCTGCATTATTTTCTTGTGTTTGTGCTCTATGGTCGGTTGTCCGCTTTAATTACCCCTATGATGGGCAAATGAAAAAGGAATCAAGGGGATTTGTTGGGCATATGCAGAAGAGGATAAGGGTGCTGAAGGATGTTGCCTGGGACAGAGCGTTTCAATCGAGAGTTGATATTGGTTAGGATGCGTTTATGTTTCTTAGCAAACGGGAGGCTGAGGGACTCAAAACAAGTCTTCAAAATGATAAAGGGACATAGATTGTGTTGAGAGCGAGCAATCTTTCCCCATAACGAGTATGATAGAGGTGCGTAAGATGATCAGAGGCATAGACAGAAAGAATATCTTGTTCCCTGGGCAGCAAAGGTGAATATGAAAGAGCAGACTTTTAAAGTGATTGGCAGAAACTCATTGGCGGAGATTCAGAGCTAGTGTTTTTATATAGAGAGTGTTATTTTTAATTGCTTGATTGATTAACATAGTGTAGAGTAGGCCCTTCCTGCCCTTCGAACCGTACATTCAGTAACCCCCTCCCTCGATTTAATCCTAGCATAGATACAGGACAATTTACAATGGCCAATTAACCTAACAACCAGTAGGTTTTTGGAGCTTGGGAAGGAACCTAAGCACTGGGGGAAACCCACACAGTCATGGGGAGAACATACAAACTCCATACAGACCGTGGCTGGGTAGGTGCATGGAACACGTTGCCGGGTGATGATAGAGGCAGGTTCATTAGGGACATTTAAGAGACTTTTAGATAGGCACGTGAGGGGAAGATTACATTGATCTTGAAGTAGGTTAAAAGGATGGCACAATGAAAGGGCCTGTACTGGATAAGCAGATGAACTGCCAAGGTATGGAAGTATACAAACTAAGTTCTGGCAGGTATGATTAGTATGATGGGCAGCTTAGAAATGATAGACTGAGGGCCCATTTTATGCTGCTCAAGGAAATAACGGAGCCAAAATGGAATGTATATAACTACTCTCTGGGAACCAACATGGATTGAACAGTCTCTTTCTGTGTTGTTACAGAATCACAGAATAGGTACAACACTGTATCAGCTGCAGCTCAGTACCCAAAGTAATAAGATAAACATTAAAATATAAAATATAGTGCAGCAACCACATGAGATGGAGAGCTGGTTAGTCCTATTATGATAACGTTAGCTGCCGGTGAAAAAGACCATGGATGTTTTTAGCTACGTGACCTTACATTGGCAAGTTTTAGAGAACTTCATAGAACATGAATTCTTAAAGATACAACACTGGGCCTGTTACCATCATTCCTTTCTCCTACTCTGAAGGGTGGTGATTCAAACCAAAACACATAATCCAGCCTCACAGTTGTATAACATTGCTTGTTTCTAATTTGTTCGCACTTCCCGGCGATTAACAGATTTCCGAATGACTATGGACAAAGCCCATAAAACTATTTCAGCATATCTGGCCAATGCTGTAGATTGCCCCTGGAGTTAATTAATTCTCAGTCATAACTTAAAGCAGCAGGGTAGCATCAGTCGGTGTTTCAAAGAGAGAAGTATTCACTCCATGTACTACTGTCCAGACAGCGTGAGTGACAAGGCACCCTATTCCATGGAAAAATCTGTGACCCAATGGCAAGAACAAGACTGTTGTTGGACTAACATTATACTGGCTGACTACTCCTTCATTCTGCAGTGCCTGAGACTTGCTTGGGGAAACTGCTGGCAATTCATCCACATGGAGGGAGGCTGGATTTTTTTTTTGAGGTAAGAGGTTTACAGCAGGGAAGGAAGCTAGTTCGTCGAATGTGTTACAGCAAGCAACGGAAGATGCCATTGCATACTGATAAACTTGCTGTGGGTGGCAGGCTATGGCAGGTCAAAACTGCCCAGGACAAGTGGAGTGAGATGTATGAAGGTGAAAGCTGCCAGTTTCTAGTGATGACTCTAGTTCTTCTGATTTCCAGTGTGGTGTGTACAGGGAGAAGTCGAGTCTGGGTTTCCTGCTGCATGTCAGAAGGAACCCTCTCTGCCAGATTGTAAATTTGAGAACATGTACCACCAGGCTCAGGACAGCTTATATCCTGTTGCAAGAATCTTCAACAGACCCCTTGTACAATAAAGGTGAACTCCTGATCTTTTGATGGACCTCATTGTTTTCCTTGCACTTACTCTGTAAGTGTACTCTGCCTTCTGTAACTGGCTTTCCCTCTGTATTACCTGGATGTAACTGTACTCTGCCTTCTGCTATTGGCTTCACTTCGTATTACCTGGACGACAATACATTTGGAATGATCCGTCTGAATGGTGTGCAAAACTAAGTTTTTCATTGAATGGGACAATAATAGACAATTATTAGACCCAGCTGTCTAAACAAAGCCTGGCCAGGGACACAACTACTCTTCACTAGTGCTACTTGGCAGCTGGATCTCTGTGCTGAGCAGGAACAGATCCCCTGCCTTCCCTGCCAGGTGTGAGCAGAACAAGAGTTCCGACAATGTAATGGACTGAACTATCCCGGGCCCCTCTAAACAAAGCTCCGTAGTACTAAGGTTCTGAACACTAAAGTACGAACAGAAGAGCCGCAAGAACTCAATTTGTTGGGTGCTATCCGTGGAAAGAGAAACCAGTGAACATTTCAGGTCAGTGACCCCTCCTCCGAGTCCCTTCTTAATCCCTAATCCAAGTTTTGACTAAACTCAGGTATGCCCAGATCTCTACACCAGGCTTACCTCAAGCCCGAACCTTTCCCTGGTGGATTGGCTCCATAATCACCTCAATACTGAAGCACAGGAATAAACTATATCTTTCTAAAAGCAGAACACACGCAGCATGTGAGAACAGTACTACAGTGGTTGGTCAACAGAAGCATTAATGACCAAAATCTCTGTGCTGGGAAGGGAAATGATTCATGCAGAATAAATCCAATATTTCATTTCTATAACAAGCTGCATAATACAAATAGCCTTGTATGTTACTCAATTCCTTTTCTATTCAAGCAGATAATTACTTATTTAACAAATAATTACCTGATCTGACTTATTAATTACTCAGATTAAGTTATGCTGTACGAAGACTCAAAAAAAAGTCAAAGTTTAATCCTGTTCCAACCCAGTGCTCAACAAAATAGGGGCTGGGCACTTTTAACAGCATCTCACTGATTAACTCCACAACACACACACACACACACACACACACACACACACACACACACACACACACACACACACACACACACACACACACCCACCCACCCATGCGCGCACGCAAGCACATGTGCACATGCACACACCCACACTCAACTCACACACGCACATACACAGATACCTGCACAATGCATCCATGTGCATATACACACACAAACACCATGTACACACAATGTACGCACATATAAACACACAGACTTGCACAGGCATACACATATACATGTACAGACATACACTCAACACATACACAAGCACGGACATCCATGCACATATACACGCACAAATATGCATGT
Source organism: Hypanus sabinus (assembly GCF_030144855.1). NCBI lineage: Eukaryota > Metazoa > Chordata > Chondrichthyes > Myliobatiformes > Dasyatidae > Hypanus > Hypanus sabinus. The sequence continues at coordinate 77,775,692 of NC_082721.1, forward strand.
ACACACACATAAACAGAGACAGACAGACAGACACACTCTCACAAAATGCACCACAGCTTGAGTGCAAAAATACATGGATATATATTAATTATGCAAGTAAGTTTGGGTGCTGACACTCGTGTGTAGACATACATGCATAGAAGCTCACACATAAATACAAACACAAAAACAAAAACACACACCAGTGCAAACCACATAAACACAAGTACATTCACATGCAACATCATTTGCATTCTAACCCAAGCACATGTTATGGCAGAGAGCTATCAGATAAAAACTTCAATTCAATTGCAAATTCATGAAACCTGGTTCACACTCGCTACTTAGTGACGAGTCTGAATATTCTGTGAACAAGGTCACGATCATTCCTGTTGGATGCCCCTTTGGGTTCAGGTGGAGGAGGAGGAGGTTACTGTTGCCCTGTGACTGTGCACTATTGTGAGGGGTAATATCCATTGAAAATAAAAATGTTTAATCATTTTAAAATTTCCCAGTTTTACCCTCTTAGAATAAGGCACTGAGAATTCTCCCGGTAACAATAATTTTCCCAGCTTTCCCTTCCTGAAGTCCACAACCTTTTCCTCTGGTTACAGTCATATCAGCCACCATTCTATTGAATGATGGAGTACGTGTGAGGGGTTGAATGGCTGATTTTTGCTCCAAGCCCAAAAGGTTCAGCTGTACCACATTTAATACTGCAATGGAACTTCAGCCTGGATTTTATGCCTGTGTTTCTGAAGTGAGGAGAAACCAACAATCTTCTCATTCTGAGGTAAGTTAGGCATGATCCACTGTGCCTGATTTTGGTTCCCACGTTCCATTTTGTTCCATTTTTCCTGACATCTCAGGACCCTTTAGAAAACAGCTGCATATCCAGGACTGATACTGAGAGAAATTGTGAGTGTTTTGAAAGACAGGGACAAACTGGGACAGGCACCATGGATTTAGAGAGAACAAATTATGCTGAACTAATTTAATCCAATTTCTTGAGGGAATCCCTAAGCGCACTGGTAAAGGGAATGTCATGACTATTGTACAGAATGCATTTGACAAGATGCCTCACAAGAGACTTGTTATGAAAATTAAGTCACGCAGAAGGGAAGACAGTTAAAGCGAACATTTGGGGCTCGTGAAATGTTTAAGGAACCACGCTGTTGGGAGTCCTTTTGCTTCTTGTCACTTCATAGGGTCGGCACAGGAGAAATGAAACAGGGTACTATGTGCGAGGAAGAACGCATGTTAACAGAGAGTGGGCAAAGTGTGGGCTGTTGCAGTTCAATGCACTAAAATCTGAAGAAAGAAAATGAAGAATGGAAGGGGAGAATCTTAGAAGTGAAGGAAGGGAACTTTGGTCGATGCATTTGTGCAACTGTGCTGGTGAAATGTGGTGCTGTAAGCATCACTGAGAAGCCAAATGGAAGAAGAAACAGCACAGAAACAAGCCCTTTGGCCCATTGTGTCTGCACTGAGTATCAACCACCCAGAATCCTACAATATCTCCTTTTTTATATTCTCCCCACATTCCCTTCAACTTGCCCCAGATTCTACAAATCACCTACACATTTACACAATTAACAGCAGCCAATTAATCCAATAGCCCACGCAATTTTGGGATGTGGGAGAAAACTGGAACACTTTGAAAAAAACACACACGTTCACAAGGAAGACAAGTAAACTCCAGATAGACAGCACCCAAGGTCAGGATTGAACCCGGATCTCTGCAACTATTTATTTATTTTTAAAAATCTTATTAAGATACAGCACAGAGTAGGCCTTTCTGGCCCTTTGAACTGTGAGAAACCAACCAGTAACCCCCTAGTCACAGGACAACGTATAATGACCAGTTAACCCACCAACTAGCACGTCTTTGGACTGTGGGAGGAAACCCACGCGGTAATGGAGAGAACGTACAAACTCCTTAGAAACAGCACTGAGAATTGAACTCAAGCCGCTGGTACTATAAAGCGTTGTGCTAACCACTACACTACTGTGTGACCCTATAAGGTAACAGCTCTGACAGCTGAACTGCTATATCACCATAATTCTGAGCATTATATATGCAATGCAAAAGTTCCCTAGGAATTTAATCTTGCTGAAAGTTGAGATCATTTTAAAGCTAAATAAAGGCTGAAAAGTTGCTGAGTATAATTTTCTTATAGTTAAGTCGGTGTTGTAGGTCAGCCTAATGCTGCTTGTGAAAGCCACATGAAGAATGAGATCTTTAGTTGTCAGGTTCACAGAGAAGTGTTGCTGGTCTCCGTGTGGAACACCCTGCTGATTCTAGTCGCCTCAGCACCGTGCTCCCTGCTGATGTGTTGCAGGCTTCATGGCTGCCCTGCCAGTGCAGTCTTTGGGGCAGGAATGGGAAAAGTAGAGGACAAATCTATTAAAGACTTCCAAATTAATCCAAATGAAAGGCTGCAAAGTTGCAATATGAAGGCTGCCCCCAGGTTATAAACCCTTACATACGATGAGCTCCTTTAAATTCAGAAGTTTGACACACATGCAGTACATACTATTCATTCCTACAAACAACAGAACTAGTTTCTTTCTCTCTCCCTCCATTTGCAGTGTTTGTTATCAGGTTTTGTGTTTTTGATGCTGTTCACTGTAATACTCTGGAGGAGTGGTCACATTATTTTTACGTATTTCCTGACTTGTTTATTATTGAGATTTAGCATGGAATAGGCCTTTCTGGCCCTTCGAATCACAACGCACAGCAATTTTTTTAAAAAAAGTAAAATTTTTTAGATTCTAGCCTAATCACGGGAAAATTGACAATGACCAATTAACCTGCTGACAGGGAGGAAACCGGAGCACCCAGACGAAACCCTCATGGTCACAGGGAGGACGTGCAAACTCTTTACAGGCAGAGGTGGGAATTGAACCTGGGTTGCCTGTACAGTAAAGCATTGTGCCAAACACCATGTAAATGTGCCACACACTGTATTGTACCGAACTGCACCATGGACAAAACTGGTAACAAATGGACACTATTCATTAACCAGGGATGGCAGCCTGTAAACAGAAAACACTCAGCAAATCAGGCAGCATCTGCAGAGAGAGAAACAGAGTTAATTCTTAATGAGAAATCTTTCACCTGAAACATTAACTCTGTTGCTCATTCCACAGATTTTCTTATACCTTTTTTCTCCCTTTCCAAAATTGGTTTATTTACTGATTACAGCATCACATCAGTGCAACACAACACACTATTTACAGTTAACAGTTTCATATTATACCATAGCCATCTCTGCCCTGAACACACTAAAGCCACTGCGGTGCTGATAATCCCCCCTGTAACAATGGATACTGTGTGTTCCTTCTTTCGGGCAATCACTGCCTAGCAACCTAACTTTCCTGCTCTTCTGTGTGTTATTCACAGAGCTAGGAGTCCAGAAAGAGGCATAGGATCTGGACCTGCCGAGGTGTGTGTGTGTGTGTGTGTGTGTGTGTGTGTGTGTGTGTGTGTGTGTGTGTGTGTGTGTGTGTGTGTGTGTGTGTGTGTGTGTGTGTGTGTGTGTGTGTGTGTGTGTGTGTGTGTGTGTGTGTGTGTGTGTGTGTGTGTGTGTGTGTGTGTGTATTGGATTTTGGATCTTTGGATTTCTAGCATCAGCACACTGGCTTGTGTTTACGATTAACCTCCTGTTATCAGGTACAATCGTGTGTTCTTGCTGCCAGGAGAGAAGTCCAGCCAACATAATAGGTAATGCACTTCTGTCCTAAAGAAGCAAGCGTAATGTCTAATGGTTTGGAGAGATGGCCAGCAAATGTGAAACCCATTGATTAATCTATTTGTGGGATCTTGCTGTGCATAAGTTGGCTATCATGCTTTCCTGCGTGCACTCGGGCTTCTGTACCTCCTTCCTGATGGTAACAATGAGAAGAGGGTGTGCCTTGGGCGAGTGTGGTCCTTAATGACGGACACCACTTTTCTGAGGCACCGCTCCTTGAGGGTGACTTGGATACTATGGAGGCTGGTACCCAGGAGCTGACTAACTTTACAACTTCCTGTAGCTCCTGATCCTGTGCAGTAGCCCCTTGTAGTTCTTCCCAAGTCTGTCTTTCTCAGTTATTTTGACAAACCCCCTTTCAGCCCAACTCTAATAGAGTCACACAGAAGAGGAACAGGCCCTTCGGCCCACTGAGACCATGCTGTCCGTTAACAATAACCTACATTTCCATTTTATTCTCCCCCATATTATTATCAACTACCCCCAGATTCTACCATTCACCTAAATGTTCAGGGAAGTTACAGAAACCAATTAACCAACCTATCCATACGTGTTTGGGATGCAGGAGGGAACCCACAATGTCACAGGGGAAACATGCACACTCCACACAAACAGCACCAGATGTCAGGATCGAACCTCAGACTCCAGCTCTACTAGCTTCACCACTGCCCACCCTAATCTTGGACAGCCCCTTGCTGCGTCGGGTGCAGATATTGTTGTAATCAGTTGCAGATATGGGCAGAGAAATGGCAGATGGAGTTTAACCCTGATAGATGTCAGGTGTTGTACCTTGGTAGGGCAAATGCAAGGAAACAGTACACTGAAAAGGGTAAGATCCTTAACAATGTTGCTGAGCAGAGAGATCTTGGGATCCAAGTTCATAGCTCCTCGAATGTGGCTACACAGGTCGATAGGGTGCTTAAGAAGGCTTGTGGGATGCTTGCTTTAACTTATTGGGGCACTGATGAAAAAAGTCTAGAGGTTATGTTGCAACTTTAGAAAACTCTGGTTAGGTCGCATCTGGAGTAATGCATACAGTTCTGGTCGCCCCACTATAGGAAGGATGCTGACACTTTGGAGAGGGCCTACTAGGCGGGTAGGCCTCTCTGCCTCATGTGGCGTCCCTCTCTTTCGATGAATGTAGATTATATCGTAGGATGGTATGGTGATTCTGTGTTTATGGACTATGGAATCTTTCAGACTTATGGCTTTTATATTCTGTGCTCTTATCACCTGTTCCTTTTCTGTTTTGTTATGCAAGGGGAGGGTGCTTGGGTGTTGATGTTCTGTTAGTTTTTTGAGTGGGGAGGGGTTGTGTTTTTGGGGATCAATGTTCTTCCATTATGTGTGGGGGGAGGGGTTTTTGGGGGGCTGATAATTGGGATGCTGTTCTCTTTGGGTGGGGGAGTGTGGGTGTGATGTTTCCATCTGAACAACTTCCATGTTCTATCTTTGTTTCATTGCTATCTGGAGAAGACAAATTTCAGAGTTGTGCGTTGATAATAAATGAACCTTTGAATGTTGCCTGGGTTAGAGGGGATGTGCTATCATGAGATGCTGGATAAACTTGGGTTGCTTTCTCTGGAGCAGCAGAGGCTGAGGGGAGATCTAATAGAGGTTTATAAGATTATGAAAGGCATCAATAGAGTAAACAAGGAATATTGGTTTCCCAGGGTTTAAATGTCAAATCCCAGAGGGCATGCACGGAAGGTGAGAGGGAGTAGGTTTAACAGGGATGTGGGGAGCAAGTTTTTTTACTCAGAGTGGTGGATGGCTGGAATGCACTGCCTGGTATGGTGGTAGAAGCAAATACATTAGAGGCTTTTAAAAGGTGTTTTGTTAGGCACATGAATCTCAAGAAGGTGGAGGGATATAGACATTGTGTAGGTAGGAAGGATTAGTGTTTGGGAGTTTTGATTTGCTTTTAAGCTGGATTGGCACAACATTGGAGGCTGAATAGCCCGTTCATGAGCTGTACTTTTCTATGTCTTTGTCTATGATAGCTTCTCTCATTCACCTTTCAGTTGTATTGTACATTTAACAAGCCAACAAGCTAGTTTTTGGCCACAATTAGCCTAAACCCTGTTTCTCCTACATCATTTGGAGTGGCATGGTAGCATACTGGCTAGCCCAACATTTTACAGCACGGATGATCTGGGTTCAATTCCGGTTGCTGCCTGTGAGGAGTTTCTACGTTCTTCCCGTAACTGCATGGGTTTCCTCCGGGTCCTCTGATTTCCTCCCACTGTCTAAAGATACAATGGCTGGTAAATTAATTAGCCATTGTAAATTGTCTCGTGACTAGGCTATGTTTAAATCTGGGGAATGCTGGGCAGCTTCACTCAAAGGGCTGGAAGGTCTTACTTCATGCTGTATCTCAATAAAATAAAATTTAAAATATAGTTGCCATCAATTGATTTATTTGGCATTGGCTTATCATACTGTTCATAGAGATCAAATTGTTGCACAGTGCATCGAGCTAGAATGAGGTAAACCAGTAACTATGCAGAATCAAGTTAAAAATGACTGCAGTGCAGGAAAACAATAAAGTGCAAGATCAAAATGAAGTAGATCATGAGACCAAGAGCCGATCTTATCAGGTAAGAGGTCTGTTCAAGAATTTCATTACAGTGGGATAGAAGCTTGTCGTACGCCTGGTGGTATATGTTTTCAGGCTTTTGTATCTTCTGCCCGATGGTGGGGAAGAAGAGATAATATCTGGGGTAGGGTGGGTCTTTGATTATGCTGTCTGCTTTACTGAGGCAGTGAGACAGAGTCCATCACTTTCCCTTCATTCATCGTCTCCCTGTCAGTGCGTTGCTACAGTCTGTCACCGTTTCCTCGGCACACTCCCCAGTTTTGCTCCCTTGCCCAACCCCAAGATGCACTGGGCAACTGGCACTGTTACAAGGACTGCAGCAGATAGCTTGCACGAAGGGCCCCACAGGTACAAGTACAATGATGTTTCCTGAAGGAAAAAGATTGAGTAGAACCTCCTGTTCTCCTTCGAGTAGTGCCGGTGTATCTCGAATGGGACCTGAGAGGGAAGTGGGGGGGGGGGGGGCAGAGATCACTGATATCCAGCGAGAGGTGAGGCACAATTGCATACCCAAATTGGAGTAGGTCAGGGACTCATCATCCTGGCTCAGAAACAAATTCATAACACTGTACAGCACAGAATCAGGTCCATCAGCCATCATATCCATGCTGACTTCTTTGTCTGTCTCGACTATGTAACTGGTTTATTATTGTCATATATCCCGGGATGCAGGGAAAAGGTTTTATTTGTGTGTCATTTTACAAATAAGTACATCAATTTAGTACAACAGGAAAAAGAAACTTATTCCATTCTCTCACATTAGGACCATACACTTCTGTGCCTTCCCTATTTAAGTGTCTAGAAGTCTCTTCAGCAAAGTATCTGTATCTAGTTCATTTTATTTATTAAGATACATCATGATAATGGTTCTTCCAGCCTAGTGACCCCCGATTTATCCCTTGCCTAATGAAGGGACAATTTCCAATGACCAATTAACATACCAATCAGTGCACCGTTGGACTGTGGGAGGAAACTAGGCAGTGGCAGGAATTGAACCTGGGTCACTGTTACTGTTGTGCTAACCACTATGCTACTGTCCACATCTCTTTTAGATGTACATTCAAGATTGCAGCTATTCGTTATGTAATATATAGTTCACTTCCAATCTCTTTAAAACTCCTCCCTTTCATCTTAGAAGCCCTCTATTTTTAACACGTGGGAAAAAACTGTTCACATATAGAATGGTGCAGGGATAAAACACAGAAAGAAGCCTTTTGGCTTATTGAGTCTGCATCAACCATATTATCTATGCCTCCCATAACCTTATATATACTCTGTTGGATCACCCCTCAGTCTCTTTCAATCCAGGGAGAACAAAATAAAAGCAACAAGTGTGGGAATAACTCAGTAGTTCAGGCAGCATCTGTGGAGACAGGTACAGTCAATGTTTCAGGTACAATCCTGCAGATCAGAACTGGGGGAGGAGAGAAAAGGAGAGAGGGATGGGTAGGACAGAGAGTATTTCTGATAGTGAGGTGTCGCGGCTACCTATGTAATTCCGATTGCACTGCCAAGCGCATCGTTGGAGCCTCCCTGCCCTCTATTGTGGACCTGTACTCTTCCAGGTTGAAGAAGAGGGTGGGGAACATCATAAAGGAATCCTTCCATCCTGCGCACGGACTATTTGAACTGCTTCCGTCTGGTAGGCGCTTCAGATCCCTCCAGACTAAGACTAATAGGCACTGGAGAAGTTTTTTCCCTACTGCGGTCACTTTGCTGAACAGTTAACTGCTGGTTAACTGTCGGCTAACTATTACTTGGATTGCACTACCTGTATGTATAATCTGTATTTTCATTTATATTTATCATTATTATTGTTATGAGCAGAGAGACAACATCTGCCGGAAGTAAATTCCTTGTATGTGCACAGGTACTTGGCGATTAAAGTCTGATTCTGATTCTGATTCTGATTCATGGATACCAAGTTAGCAGATTAATGGCTAATGGAGAATTAGAATTCTGATGAAAGGCCATCAAACTGAAATATTGACTCCGTTTCTCGGTCCACAGATGCTGCCTGACCTGTTGAGTGTTTTCAGCATTTTCTGCTTTTATTTCAGATATCCAGCATCTGCAAGATTTGAACATTTATTCTGATTCCCACATGTCAGTCAGGATGACCCACTAAGCCACAGCTAACCTAACAGTTCACGTGATGCAAGTTCCATATACCAATTACGGTTTGGGTAGAGATTCGCACTTCGAAGAACCCATCACAACATCCTAAAGGCCAGTGTGAGGGACACAATTTTGAAGTGGAGTCAACATTGGAGTGAAGTCAGAGAGACAATTTGTGCATGGCAAGTGATATAACAGGTACCAGATAATCTTCTGATGGTTACATACTGGACAGGAGATTTATTTCATTATTTTTCTCAAGGGGGTGACAAAGGTGATCTAAGAAAGTAGAGCAGTGGATGTTGTCTATATAAATCTTACTGAGGCATTTGGCAAGATCCGTCGCAATAAGTTCACCCTGAAGATTAAGAAGCATAGGACATGCATGTATAAGGGGTTGTCAAATCTTAAAACATATTCCACTTCATACATTAAAACAAAATGGGAGAAGGAAGGAGGGATAATTATATCTGAGGAAGAATGGACAACAATATGGAGATATCAATGGAAGTGTACCAGTTCACAGAAATGGAGGGAGTTTGGATGGAAAAACTTGATAAGATATTTTATTACACCCTCTCAGAAACCCCATTATGATAGTAACCTCCCTGTTTGCTGGAGAAATTGTGGAAATCAAAATGCAAATCATTAACATATATCTTGGGACTGCCCTGTTATCAAAAACTATTGGAGGGGAATACACAATGGCCTGCAAGACATCTTTAAATGTGAAATACTCTTGGAGAGTAAGACCATATATTTTGGATATATACCTCAAGAATGGTTGAAAAGATAATGAATATACTGTTGGTATAAAAGACTCTTACTAGGAAATGGTTATCACAGGAGAGCCCAACTTTAAATACATGGATGAAAGTTACAATGGACATTTACAAAATGGAGAAGATAACAGCATCTGTTAACCATAAGCTGGAACAATTTAATTCATACTGGGAAAAATGATTTAACTACATAATGCCTCATAGGCCTGATTTTATTCTCACAAATCAAAGAATACGTTGTTTAAAAAGAAGATCACTCCCTACTTGTACATAGTTCTTTCCTTTTGCTTGTTTTTTTCTTTCCACTCTTTTCTATATGTGTATACCTCAGATAAATACTTTGTGGAGATTTGAGATATATATGATTATATGATATATATGTACAATGTCTGAAATACATCTTATGGAAATGTTTGATGATGAACTTCAATAAAAAAATTACAAAAAAAAAACAGAAGCATGGGATCTATGATCTCTTGGCTGTTTGGATTTAGAACAGGTTGCTCAGTAAAGGCAGAGGGTAACAGTTGATGGTAACAGTGTGGGTCTCTATGGTGGCCCATATGGAGAGATATGGACCACGAGCAGGCAGGAAGATTAGGTGCAAATAAATAGCTTAATAAGTTTGCCACAACATCAATGGGCCAATTGACCCATTCCAGTGATGTTCCATGTTTTTGAACACTGGGGATTATATCCTTGCTCTTGTTCATAATAGAACCACTATATCTTAGGACTGACCCCAAGAACAGAAAGACCTCAGTTTACAATTTTGTCCAAGTAGTAGTACCTCAAGCAGGGCAGCACTCCCACAGTACTACACCACTGAGGTGTTTATAATAAAACTGGAACTGAGTTCATAACTTACCCACAAGTTAAGACTGCTGCAAATGCATGGCTCAGAAGGCAAACATGGTTGTACAACTTCTCCAAAACTTCTTACTAATTCCAGTAGTGGTTATTCAACACACACGTTCCCTGGTTTTCAACCCCCTATCAATAGAAACATCTTGGCTGAAGAAATGAAGCCTGTACTCTTCCTGGGCACCAAACCTTTGGCATTTAAAGTGTTAACTAACTAATTTCCCTAAACACTTATCCATATAGGTCAATTATACATGTCAAAAAATAGAACTGTGGATTTTGCAGCCATAGTCAGCATCCTGTCCAGATACATCACACCTTGGTATGCCAACTGCTCTCTCCAAGACTGCAAGAAACTACAGAGATGTGGACACAGCTCAGTCCATCCTGGAAAATTGCCTTTCTTTTATGGTCTCTGCTGACACTTCTTGCTGCCTTGAGAAAGCAGCCAACATAATCCTAGTTTCCCTCCACCCAAGACATTCTCTCTCACCCCTCTGTTTGGGCATAAGATATAAAATCTTGAAAATTTGAACCACCACACTCAAGAACATCTATCTGGTTGTTACAAGCCTCTTGAACAACCTCCAGCATGATAAAGATGAACCATCTTGTCATAGTCCTAGCACCTTAACTGCAATTACCTGCACTGCACTCTGTATAACTCGAACACAATTCTGTGCATCTTATTATTGCTTTTCCCTTTGTACTTTGATGTACCGATGTTTTGAAGGGATCTGTATGGATGGCGTGCAGAACAAAGTTTTTCACTGTACCCTGGTATGTAACTTCAATAATAACCAATTATGTCTTAGAGCTGCCTATGAAGCTCAAACCTGCTGCATTATTCTTCAGCTGGTAACTTGCATCAGTGCTGAGCTGTCTGTAGAGCTTGCAACAATTATATTGTTTCTGAGCTTGTAAATGATGCAAATGATCCTTATCACCAAGCTATGTAAAACTGTTGTGTTGGTGCTTCCTGTAGAGATTGCAACTGATACATTATTGTTGAGCTCATACCTGCTGCAGTATTGCCAAGCAGTTTTTAAGATCATGCAACTGCTATGTTAGTACCAGGATCATAACTGAAGCATTATTGCTCGGCTGAGTCCAGAGCTTGCCAGGGATGCACTGTTGCTGAACCGAATCCAGAGGTTGCTTGCAAGGGCATATACATTATTGCTGAGCCAAGTCCACAGCTTGATTATTGCTGAGCTAGGAGAACAACCAGACAAGTGATTCTGCCGATGCTGGAAATTCAGAGTAACGCACATTCAACCAGAGAGACTCAACAAGTCATGATGAAGGGTTTTGGCCGAAAACTGCCTATTCCTCTCCATAGATGACGCCTGACCTGCTGAATTCCTCCAGCATTTTGTGGATATCACTTAATGACAACTACAGACATGCTGCAGAAAATATTGTTATGAGAACTCTCAAGGGAAAGACCTGTAGGAATGCAGCAGCCTTGCCAACATGCCACATGATTCAATGCCCTGATCACAGCCAGCCTTGCCACTGCAAGGAGTGGACTAATCAACCTGGTAGACACTTACAATGCTGAGCTGCAAGGTCTTCACCAGACTGGCAACTGATCTACATATGCAGCGCATGTTGAAGAATAGTTCTGGCAAAGGCTTTGAGTGAACTTTTTAATGCTCAGCTCTATAACAACCTGCTGTGAGCTTTGCCCCTTCTTTAGCTGAGGTTGTATTTGCATATAATTGCACTAATTCACCCCAGTAATCATTGATGCAGACATATGCAAGTGTTGACACCATCTATTGCCAGGAACAGATGGGAACCTCACACGGATGTGCCTGGCCTAATTTTCCACTGGGTGCTAAACTACCTGTATATGACCAGTAGGTCAATCTCACCTATGGCAAATCGCTTCAAGAATTAAAACAAAATGCGCATTTTCCAAGCACCTGTCTGACCCTGTGTCTAGAACTGGAGTTGAGACACTGAGGGCAAGAAAGAGAATGGGAAGAGAAAGTCAGAGTTTGAACCTGAATGAGAAGCAAAGAAACAGGACATTGAAATGGAGGAGGAGGAGGTGGGTGAGGGGATAGGTAAAACAGAAGGGCTGAGATGTTCAGAAGGCAAGTATGACATAAAGTGAACCAGAAAATGGGAACAAATATAACACAGGCAATATTATGACAGGTACAGTGGATTTAATAATTAAGATTTATCAATTAGGTCCGATGCATTGCTGAAGATTTCATCAGATAACTTGGACTCATATTTCCCTACCCCTCACTCTCATTATTGGTCACATACATGTCAATCTTCACTGTAATCTGTGCTCCCTGGCCAATGGGAAAGCAGTGCCACCCAAACTGAATGGCTGCAGGCAAAAAATCCATCCTCCAATCCCTGGCACTTTTATAATTAGGGAAAAACATTCAAAGAAAATTGCTTTTGGAACAAATGTTTTATTGCTTGAGGACCTTTCTCCCTGGTCTAACTTCACTCCAGTGTCCTGAGGAGTCTTCTAATTTCAGGAGACTATGGAAGATTGGCAACCCTCCACCCGGCTTCTGTTGTAAGCAGACAATGTTGGTATAATTGGTCTCTTGTGTGGGCCGTTCGTGTTCAGACACTCTCTAGTCTGCTCTCTTGTGTGAATCACAGATCATTGATCAATATAATTACACATTCCTGACACAGTTTCCTCGCACGCTATGTCACTCTGTCCCAGAACAGACAACTTGCTCCTTTCACTTGCCCCTGAACCTGGCAGAGCACAATTCGGCTAATTGTGAATGGCGCGCTGATCCAGATACTCAAGATATTACTCTACCCATAAATGCCTTGGACGTCAGAGACCAACCGGTGCGTAGCTTCACACCCAATGATATGGGTTGTGTTCTTAACTTCCCTGCTACCTGGACCTGCTATTTCTCTCCATTCCAATACTGATGTGAAGAGTCCTTCATCTGAAATGTTGACTGTTTCACTTTCCACAGTTGCTCAGTATTTCCAGTATTTTCCACTTTCTCTTTTTGGTTCATATTGGCCCACTTTTCCTCATCCCATTTGAGTAAGCTCTGCATGTTTGGCTGGCCCCATTAGGTTAGCAGGTCATTGTAAATTGTCCTGTGGTTAGACTAGCATTGAATCAGTGGGTCGCTGGATGGGAAAAGAAAGAAAGACAGAAAGAATGAAAGAAAGGAAAGAAAAGGTGGAAAGGAAGAAAGGAAAAGTGGAAAGGAAGGAAGGAAAGGTGGAAACGAAGGAAGGAAGGAAGAAGAAAGAAGGAAAGAATAAATAAGAAACAATGCACTACACTGGCTCAATAACATAATGTGTCGACACCTAAACCATTTTGATTCATCTTTTCACAGACTTTCTCTTTGTTCTACAAATCCCCCTCCCATCCTACTAAAATCCTACTTGCTGTTCTTTTCCCAGTTCTAACAGAGGGCCCTGGAACAAAAATATTGTCAGTTTCTCTCTCCACAGATGCTGCCTGATTAGCTGTTTCTTCTTTTTTCTCCCGAGCACATCCTATTGTTATTTCAGATTTTGAATATCTGTAGATTTTTTTGATTGTCACTTTCTGTCATCCAGGCAGGTGCGGAGGGCGAGCAAACTTTCAGCACCGTCTACCAGCCCCTTGCTTGCTACTCCCAAGGGAAGCTCCTTGCGTTCGACTGACCTCTCCCTCTCTTCCTCAATGATGTTGGAGGATGGTGCTTTGGTTCTGTGCTTGCTGGAGTTTAAAAGAATGAGTGCGGGATTTCATTGAAACCTATTAAATATTGAAAGGCCTGGACAAAGTAGATGTGTAGGGGATGTTTCTTATAGCGAGAGTCTTGGAACAGAAGGTACACCCTCAGAATTGAAGGATGTCCAGTGGAATTTATTGCCCATAGAGACCAAGTCATTGGGTATATTTAAGGTGGAGTCTGATAAGTTCTTGACTAATCAAGGTGTCAAAGATTATGGGGAGAAAGCAGGAGAATGGGCTTGAGAGTGATAATAATTAGCTATGATAGAATGGCAGAGCAGACTTGATGGCCTGAATGGCCTAATTCTGCTCCCTTGTGTTATGGACTTATGGTCATATCTTGCCAATTTGCCCTTTAGAATCAAATCTGACCTCATTTGTAACCTCTGACCTTCCTCCTGTAATGATATGACCCTCATGTGAAAGATGGTGTCCACTTGTGCTATTCGGTTAAAAGGTCAGCACAATGTGATGGGCTGAAGGGCCTGTGCTACGCTGCAGTGTTCTACGTTTCATAAGCACTCCTGCTCCTTTCACCAGAATGCCCCTTCCTGTATAGTGTCACTCTTCCTGTGACTAGTGTATTGACATCATTGGTATTGTTATTGGTTTATTAATGTCACTTGTACAGTGCACACAATTTATGCAGATCAATCATTACATGGTGCATTGAACTAAAATAAAAGAACAATAATAATGCAGATCAAAGTGTGAAAGCTACTGAAAAAGTGCAGTGCATGTGAACAGTATAGTGCAAGATCTTAACGAGGTACATTGTGAGGTCAGTCTCATCATTCAACAGGTCCATTCTTGAAGCTGATAACAATGGGATAGGAGTTGTCTTTGAAACTGCTTCAAAGTCCTTTCAGGCTTTTGTATCTTCTTCCCAATGGGAGAAGGGAGAAGTGAGGATGTCCAGAGTAGGTGGGATTATTGATTATGCTGGCTGCTTTACCGAGACACTGAGAAGTATAGACAGGGGATACTGGAGACACTAACATAACCACTGCTTCCCTCGTATAAATACAGTGCTGCTACATAACCAATATCTATCCCCTGGAAATGACATGGCCTCCCCCACTTTTATGTAATCAGACTTCTAATTCCAGCAGACAGTGATGCTCCTCAAAACAGTGTCTAAACCTTTATAACCCATGTTCCCCTCTTCCCATTGTATGACCCCTCCCTACATTCATTTGCAGAGAGTGATTAAACTAATAGGGAGAGTATTCTTGTCAGCAATCAGCTGCCGAGATACTTATTCCTCTGGTGCCTTGGATGTAATATCATTGAGAGCTCCATTGGCCAAGGCAATGCCAGCAGCTGCCACACCAGTGTCACTTACATCTGCATAATGAAGAACACAACTTGTCCTAAATGAGAATGCTTTTCAGCAGCCCAAGTGCGTTCAGAATCATTTATAACAGAAACAATGTCCAAGAAAATACTGAAAATTATAACCAATATAACCATATAATAATTACAGCATGGAAACAGGCCATCTTGGCCCTTCTAGTCCGTGCCGAATAAATAATAAAATTATAATTTTCTGTAAAATTGCACACTGTGCTGCCTGTCCAAATTAATTATCTTGAATGATAATGTATGTCACCGTGTCTCCTGTTTGACTATAGCCTGGATGCGGAAAGCAGGGTCCTGTGACTTTTGAGTCTCACACATGTTCTCAATGACTCACAAGAAGCTCCTACACTCTGTGGATGAGACTTGAGTTTCTCAGGGATAGTTAAAAGAGCAGTCAGGAATAGCTGGCTGTAAGTCATGGGCTAAGAGTACGTTGCTGAGATAGGAATGAATTGCTTCCCTCTTTAGGAGAGGCAGCTAGACACTGAACCAGATGACACAGTAGACACAGATCATACTGCAGTAACTAGAATCTGAAGCAACATACAAGGTATTGGAGATACACCATTGGGCAGGAGGTACAAAAGCATGAAGTCCCACACTACAATGCTCAAGAACAGCTACTTCCCTCAACTGTTGTATTTTTGAACCAACCTGCACAAAAGTACCGTACAGCAACACCATGATCACCTGGCCCTCCATTTCTTGGACTCTTGTTTTTTTTTCTGTTCTAATTATGCTCTTTCTTGTAAAAAAAAATGCATCATCTGCTGGTGCCATCTATCATGTCCGGTGCTTCTCATGTGGCCTCCTCTACATTGGTGAGACCGGCTGTAAATTGGGGGATCGCTTCGTCAAGCACCTCCTCACCATCCACCACAAGTGTGACTTCCCGGTGCCAAACATATCTGAATCCCATTTCCGTTCCAATGTGTTGATCCATGGCCTTCTCCTGTGCCAAGATGAGGTCAATCTCAGGATGGAGGAGCAACACCTTATATTCCTTCTGCTTACCCTCCAACCTGATGGTATGAATATCAATTTCTCTTTCTGGTAAATATCCCCCTTTTACCCTCTCTGAATATTTATTTCTTCACATCTACCTATTACTTCCCTTCCTCCTATCAGATTCTTTCTTCTCCATCATTTGACCTTTCCCACCACGTGGCTCCACCTATCACTTTCCAGCGAGTCTCCTTCCCCTCCCACACCTTTTTATTCCAGCGTCTTCCCCCTTCCTTCTCAGTCCTGAAGAAGGGTCTACCCTGAAACCTCGACTGTTTATTCTTTTCCATAGATGCTTCCTGACCTGTTGAGTTCCTCTGGCACTTTGTGCATGTTGCTTTGGATTTCCAGCACCTGCAAACTTTCTTGCGGTTGTATAATCTATATTTAACTTATGATTTAGAAAAATAGAAACATAGAAAACCTACAGCACAATACAGGCTCTTCGGCCCACAAAGCTGTGCCGAACATGTCCTTACCTTTGAAATTACCTAGGGTTACCCATAGCCCTCTATTTTTCCAAGCTCTATGTACCTGTCCAGGAGATGTTGTGCATCTAGATATGGTACATTTCCTAGTGAATGTGGTGCATCCGATGCTACGTACCTTTGACATAGTTGCAAGGTACATGCTGGTCCATGAAAGGGCCTGGTTATTGCAAGCACCCAGTTGGGTCACTCAAGGAAAGGAATTTGATGTCCTTCCCCAATCAGGACTCTATGTAACTCCAGACCCTTGACTGCCTCCGCTGCTCAGGGGCATTTAGGAATGGGCAGTAGGAACATTTCCACAAACAAGAAACTGAGATATCCCTTGGTTAAAGGGCTGTGTATACAACAGAGGCCTCCTCTTAGCTCAGAGTATCACTGTGCTTGGGAAGAGGCTATCTGGCCCTTTGTTCCCATATGCTTCCCTTCAATACTCTTATCCAATAGGCCCCCTTCCTCCAACCAATTATTTTCAATGTCAGTATCCTTTCCTTTATAAACAGGTAGGGAATGGTTCCCAAATATCTGCAGGCCAGCCTGAGGGGTGTCACATAAATGGGAAGAAAGAATATCAAAAAGTGATGATGGACTGTCCCTGGAGATCGACAAGACCATCGACGAAATAGAATCCCTTACAATCTGGCGCAGGCAAAGACTTTGAGAGTTGGAGACTGCCTCCACACCACATGACCAGGTGACGCCAGGAACTGACAGAGCAAGGTTGCTCCCAAGAGGCCGGGGACTTTCACGTATATTTTAAACCAGTTCTGGGACACAGAGTGCGTCAGCGCTGCAGTAGTACTGCCTCAGTCACACAGGAACCGTGGTTCAGTGTGAAGCTGGGAGACACTCAGGGTCCATTCAGCAGGAACCTGAAGATGCTCACCCTCCTCGAATGTTGGAAGGAGCACTGCCCACAGCAAAGGCGCTCAAGGTCACACGATGCATAGCGCATGGCTGTCCCAACATCTGGTCCCCAGCTGTGATTCACCTACAGTAACACTCACCTAGGAATCAGCAGGTCATGTTCAATTCCCACTCCAGAGACTTGAGCACGAAGCCTAGCCTGAACCTCCAGTTCAGTATTGATGAGGTGCTGCACGGAGAGGTATGCCTTCTTCACATCTGAAAGATCTCCTGCCCGCTCTAGAGATACAAGAACCTATTTTGAAGAGCAGTGCAGTTTTCTTCAGTGGTTCTTGTCCACGTTTTTTAACAGATCTTCTGAGCAACATTTTGATGCTTTGTATGAGCTTGTGTGCATTAGATGGCAAACACGCTTCCTATATCTGAAAAAGTACTTCATTGGTTGCAAGGTGCCATGGAACATCTCAGAGCTCGGCAGGTTTGCTCGTTCTTTCAGTTTTGGCTTTGGTTTGTTATTGTCCTCAGCAACTGTCCAAAAGCCCTGGGAGAAGGCCGCTATCACTGGTGCCATGACCAGGTGCTGAAAGAAGTGGCAGAAAGTATCTTCTCGACCACTAACGACAGTAGGCATCTCTGCCAACCCAGAAAGCCCTTTGACCAGCATGCTTGTTCACCACTGTGCCTGACTGGCAACTGGAAGTCGATCTTGGCCAGCAACTAAAGCTCATCGCATCATGAGGCCTGAGGCCTGAATGGTCATTCTGTCAGAAACCTCGAAGCAGGTGGTCATGGTAGGACTGACAGCGCCCTGGCAAGACTAGAGTGAGGAGGTGTTTGAGCCGAAGAAACCCAAATACCAAGAGCTGGTAGAGACGTGCAGATAAAGGGAGGGAGGGCACAATGTGAGCCTATGGGGGTGGGGGGGTTGGTTGTAGAGGTTTTGCTGGTGGCTCACTCTACAGAACTGCTCTCTCCTTGCCCTTACAGGGGCTGCCAAGAAAAGAGCCATCAGGACTGTCCCAGAGGCTGTCATGTGCCTTTGGATCAAGTGGTGTGACCCGTGGACCAATGCTGCTGGGACACAAAGCAGGGCCTGATCAACCCCAGCTGGGTCACCTGGCCAGAATGAAAGACCTGAAACACTGACAACCCCAGGTTACTTCACTGATGATGTGTCCTACCACAGTCTAGGATGTATCTCAGCATCACAAGAACTGGGATACAGAGAGAAGTTTGTCTTGCGTACTGTTCACACAGATCAAATCATTACACAGTGCTTTGATCTAGAATAAGGTAAAACAGTAACAATGCAGAATAAAGTGTATAAGCTACCAAAAAAGTGTAGAGCAGGTAAATGATAAAATGCAAGATCATAACGAGATAGATTGTGAGGGCAAGAGTCCATCTTATATTACAAAAGGTCTTTGCTCAAGAGTCGAATAACAGTGGGGTGGAAGCTGTCTTTGAGCCTGTTGGTATGTGCTTTCAGGCTTTTGTATCTTACATCCAACGGGAGAGGGGAGAAGAGAGAATGCACAGGGTGGGTGGAGTCTTTAATTATACCAGGATTTCATACACGTATAAAACAAAGAAGACTGCACACTAAATAATTCACAACACAAACAATGAAGAACAGGCAGGCCGCTGAATAGCCAGCGCAGCATAAACCAATGCAGTGGGTAAAACACCAGACACTGACACTAACTACACTGAACCGATTGGTCGACACTAGGTTCAAAGCTGATGCTGCTCCTGAAGCCAGTCTGTGCTCTCAATGACACAAGCAACACAGAACCCAAAACAAACACCATTCAGAGCCACAGGCACAAGGAGACCCACAGTCAATGTTTCAGGAACAGTTCTTCCCCTTCGCCATCAGACTTCTGAATGGACAATGAACCCATGAACTCTACCTTACTTTTCTGCTCTCTGTGTGCACGACTTATTTAAATTTTTATACATATTATAATTTGTAGCATCTTTTATGCATTGTGCTGTACTGCTGCAAGATAACAAATCTCACGGCATATGTCAGAGATAATAAACCCGAGTCTGCTTCTGAGAGTCTCTGCACGTGCTGTCAGCCCAAAATGTTGACTGTTTAATGGTGTTCCCTGAACTGTACCAAAGGGATGCTCCTCCAGCATTTTGTGTGTGTGTTACGGCTCTGAGCACAGTGAATGACTCAGAACCCAGTGTACATACCAGCATTAGTGCTGTTCACCAGAGCAGGGCACCAAAGTCACTGTGCAAACACGAACCAGACTGTGCACTGACCAAACCCAGCAGCAAACCTTTATCGGACCCAGCATTACAGAAGTACAAAAGGGCCTCCGCACAAGTACAGCAGGAAGGAGGAGAAACAGGAGTTCACCACCACCCCGCCCACAGATGCTGACTGGCCTGTTTGATATTTTCACCATTTTCTGGTTTTAGATTTCCAGCATCTGCAGCTCTTACTGATTTTCTGGAGGGATATGCTGTGCCGAGGGAGGGTTCAATGCAGAGCCTCCTGAGGCAGGATCTAGAGAGGGGTTCCCAATCTGTGGTCCACGGACTCCTTGCTTAATGGTATTATCAGTCCATGGCACAAAGAAGGTTGGGAACCCCAGATCTCGAGGGATATGGGGTAAAGAAGGGTAGATGAGACCAGCTTAGATGGGAATCATGAACCAGTTGGGCAGAAAACCTGGTTTCCCTGTTGTTTGACTCTGACACTCTCATGACGCTGCGACCGAGGGACAAACTACAAGGCTGCTTGCCTTGACCAGGAATGTGTGCCTTTGAAAGCCAAGTGATAGTTTAATCGCAGTATTTAAAAAGGATTTGATGGGGTCTATATAACTTCACGCCTGAATCAGGTACAATGCACGGGACTATACACAGGCCAAACACAAAGCCAGCCTGAGGCAGTTCACAGCCTTCCTGTCGACCCTCAATCAGCAGATGCAAAGCTTAACGTTAACTCCGAGTACGCTGGATATGACTGTCAACCGTCTGGACACGAGTGCTTTGTCTATTTTCTGCATAGGTTAGTGGTGGGAGAGCTGCACGATGATTCCATTAGAGCACTCAAAGCACCCGAGACTCGCTGCTGGTTTGCAAAGAAAGGAACACTGGGGCTGTGGCACCTCTACAGGGCACTGTGAGATCATCTGCCTCCTAAAAATAGAACCTTCGCCCGTAAGTAAATCCCCAGGACTCATTCAGAATCAGCAGTGTGGCATATAATTGCTAACTGCTGTGATTTATCAATGCATTGGAGTCACAATGAGGGGAAGGGTGTGATTTTATCATGCTGTGCTCCCAGGTGTTTAGCTGGCAGAAGCAAAGGGAAGAAGGATTCATCCACCGTTGACATAGATAGAAAGAGGAGTGCGGTGATGCAGCCAGCATAACCGATGCCCCTTTGCTCTGGGGATCAATCCTGACCTTGGGTGCCGTCGGTTTTGCATTTTCAATCCGTGACCGCGTGGGTTTCCTCTGGGTGCTCCGGTTTCCTCCCTAAGATGTGGGGGTTGATCGGCATGTTGCTCTGAGATGCAACTGAGGAGAGCGGATAGGAATACGGGCAGAAAAGCTTACAGGGAAATAACTGGGAGAGTAGGAACGATAGGAGCCGGAATAGGCTGGGCGGGCTGAATGGTCTCACTGTGAGAAACAAGTTGAATATGCATAACAGCTGAAGGTGAGTGGAAGGGCTGGATGCTTAGGCTGTCCTTGACACTGCCTCAAAGGCATCGCTGCACCATGCAAGGGCTTGCAAGGCAGCGTCAGTTCGAGGGGCAGCACAGGAGTGTAGTGGTTAGCACAATGCTTCGTAGTACCAGCAAACAGGGTTCAATTTCCACTGCTGCCTGTAGGGGGTTTGTACATTCTCCCCGTCACCACATGGGTTTTCTCCAGGTGCTCTGGTTACCTCCTCCAGTCCAAGGATGTACTGGTTGGTAGGTTAATTGGTCATTGCCAATTGTCCCGTGATTCGGCTCAGGTGAAACTGGGAGATTGCTGGGTGGTGTGGCTGTACGAGCTGGAGGGGCCTATTCCATGCTGTATCTCACTAAATAAACAATAAATTTACACCACACACTCAACAAATGGGTGCACAGGGAACAAAATATGTGCATAAAATGTAGTCTCCGAGGCCTGGTTCTCAATGGAAGACTCTGTTAGCCTATTGAACTGGACACAGTTTACGAATCCATGCGCCCGCGGGATCGGGTCCATGGAGAGAGTCGCAGACACCCGACGAACCAATGCTCACAGAGGTTCATACCTACGGATTCACACAGCGCAGATCATTCCGGTTGGCCGGGACCCAGCGGAGACTAGCGGCCAATGCAGCAGCCAACCAATCAGAGCAACAAGTCGGGCTAATGTAAATGTGAGTGGGCGGCAGAAACCACACTCAGTTGTGCACCGGCGATGTCACCTCAACTGGTGACAAAACGCTCGCGGCTCCAGGCTTGGCGAACAACCCTAAGGACAAGCAGCCTTTAACCACTCTCCAGCGGGGCTGGGATTTGCAGCAAGCTTCATTTCTAGAGTTTGTACATTGAGAAATTCACCTTGGAGCTGAGCACAGCAAAGACCGATCACAACAGCCTTGTGATCAACAAATGTATGAAGCTTCACAGACAAGGTACACCTTCCCTCGAGTACAGGCGATTAAGGTGTGACCTAAATGTATAAGATGATTAAAATATGTGTAAGGTGGATGAAGGGATAGGGAAGTCTAGGACCTCGGGATATAATCAGACTATTTAAAGCATGTTCATTTAGGACTGCGACAGCCTGAAGACTTTGTGTTGGACACAAAATGGGGAAAAAAAGACAAAAATACTCTCCACAGCAGAGATAATGATTCAGGTCAAGGACTCGTCATTAAAACTCTGATGAATGGTCTTCCATTCAAGGGTCTTCCACCTGAAACATTAACCCTGTCTCTTCCTCCACAGATGCTGCCTGACCTTCCAAGTGTCTCCATTTTATCTATATTTCACTTTCTCAGCATCTGCAGGTTTAGAACCATAGAGCATTACAGCACAGAAACAGGCCTTTTGGCCCTCCTTGGTTGCGCCAAACCATTTTTCTGCCTAGTCCCACTGAACTGCACCTGGCCCATATCCCTCCATTCACCTCTCGTCCATGTACCCGTCCAAGTTTTTCTTAAATGTTAAAAGTGAACCCGCATTTACCACTTCATCTGGCAGCTCATTCCACACTCCCACCACTCTCTGTGTGAAAAAGCCCCCCCTAATGTTCCCTTTAAACTTTTCCCTCTTCATCCTTAACCCATGTCCTCTGGTTTTTTTCTCCCCTAGCCTCAGTGGAAAAAGCCTGCTTGCATTCACTCTATCTATACCCATCATAATTTTATATACCTCTATCAAGTCTCCCCTCATTCTTCTACGCTCTAGGGAATAAAGTCCTAACCTATTCAAACTTTCTCTGTAATTCAGTTTCTCAAGACCCGGCAACATCCTCGTAAACCTTCTCTGCACTCTTTCAACCTTATTAATATCCTTCCTGTAATTCAGTGGTCAAAACTACACACAATACTCCAAATTCGGCCTCACCAATGCCTTATACCTTAACATTACAACTCTTATACTCAATACTTTGTAAAGGCCAATGTACCAAAAGCTCTCTTTATCTACCTGTGACACTACTTTTACGGAATTTTGTATCTGTATTCCTAGATCTCTCTGTTCTACTGCACTCCTCAGTGCCCTACCATTATCTTGTATGTTCTAGCTTGGTTTTTCCTTCCAAAGTGCAACATCTCACTCTTGTCTGTATTAAACTCCATCTGCCATTTTTCAGCCCATTTTCCAGCATGTTACTTCTAATTTTCTTTTAGCTGGAACTTGAGGCTTTCAGAGGCAAGAGATGATGATCAGTTCGAGTTTCCATAGCCGAGACAAATATTTGTTGAGTTAGCTCAACAGGAATTACAGAAAATAAGTGAGTTGTATTACCCATATACCTGTGAGACTTGGAAGTCCTCTTCCTGATGTTGCCTTCCTGGAGAAGTACGTTACTGAGGGAGCACTACTGAGTTGACAAGCTCTTGCCTAGATCTACTTCTTAAGTAGGCCTAATACTGAATCTTGGCTAAGTTCCTTTTCAAAGGTAAGTGCTTCTCTTCTGTTACTAAATGGCTCCTGGAAAGAAGGGCAATTTCTTCAGCCAGAAGTCACAGATTTCTTTCTCCTTCTCAAAGTGTGACACCGGCCCTCTTGCAGAGGACCTTTCACACCGCTGGCATTGGATACAGTCCACAGAGTCATCTGCAGCCAAGAAACCCAGAGGAATGCGAGAGGGCACTGTGCTAGGGAGAACGATCCTGAGGGAGTCGATAGCTGTGCTGTGGGAAAAGGAACTGCCTCACTGTCTTCTGCTGACAAAGCAGAATACTCTTACATATAATATATTGCCTCAGGAATAAGTCAAACAGAATTATTAAGGGCAAGAATAGGACATTCGGGCCCCTCAAGTCTGCTGATCCACTCAACCAGTTGATGTAGTGCCCGATATGCAATATTCGCAGCTGTGAAGATACTCAACAACTTTACAGACGGTTAAACGGCCGCAGGAGGGGATGGTGCTGCTGTTGTCTGGCGGCGTGCAGCAGGCAGTTTGTGGACAATGAAGTCTGACAACCACAGGGTGATCAGGGCAGACCATCAGTCGAGTGGTCAACACTGGCCAGAGGTGCTCAGCTCCAGCAAGTTCACCAGTAAGTGAGCCTCCACTGAAACATAAATCCCCAGCCCCTCTTCCAGACTCATTCCCCAGGTCTGTCCGGGAGGTGAAGGCCACCATCTATTCCTACTCGAGTCACCTATGCACAGTAACACTTGCAGCCTTTAATAATGCACAGATGAAGAGTGAAACTGATCAGCAATTGGTTAGAGCTAGCCTTACCAAAGCAACCACTGCAGGCACAGTACGGAGTCACAGAGCAACTCAGCACAGTTTCAGGCTCATTGGCCCAAGCAAATCACGGTGCCCGCTAAGCCCGTCACAATCTCCTGCCCATATCCCACCAAGTCCCACCCCTTCATATACCAATCCAAGTGCACCTTAAATGCTTCTCGCTTGCTGCTGCCGGAGGTAGGAGTCTGTGTGTGATGGTATCTCACTCGCTGCTCGTGAGGGACGTTCTCTGCGCTCAAATGGTCCTATTCCCTTGATGCTGTCGGATGATGGTACCGAAGTTCGGGTCTGCAATTTCTGGATTGGACTGTAGTTCATTTGGACTCTTTCGGCTTTAGGCTATTACGTTCTGTGTTTTCGCTCATCCTTTCGTGTTAACACTTGCGCGATTTGTTGTTTTTCTTTGCGCGGAGGGATTGATGTTCTTGTTGCCGTTTGCATGACATTGTTACGCGCGGGGGTGGTTTGATATTCGTGTTGCCACTTCTGTGATTTTTTTTGTGCGTGGGGGGGAGGTTGATGTTTATATTTGAATGGCTCCCGTGGTTTCCTTTGTTTCGTGGTTGTCCAGAGACGATGGATCTTAGAATTGTATACTGCATACATACTTCTTCAATAATTGACCCTTCATACTACTGAACCTGCCTCAACCACTTACTCTGGCAGCTCATTCCTTGTACTTAGCACCCTTTGTATGTAAAGGTTGATCCACCTGTCCCATTTTTAATCTTTCCCCTCTCACCCTAACCCATTGTCTTTGTTTCTTTCCTCCCTTTGTCTGGGAAAAAAAGATTCATGATGATACGCACACCTATACAGTCACCCCTCAACCTCCTATGTTCCGAGGGATGTTCTGTCCAACCTCTGCCTGTAACTCAGGCTCTTGTGTCCGGGCAACAGGACTATTTTTATTGTCCCCCACAAATGGAAAGGTCTCTCTCCAAATCTCCAATTAGAACCTGTCCTACTTTTACCCAACTCCCCAACCTTTTCTTATGAAAAGAGATCCAAACCCGGTGTGACTCCGTTAACATTTCTGGAATCATCCTAGCAATTCTCCCCACCTGTTCTCATCCCCCTGTGTTCTCTTGTACCTTGTGTGAGTGAAGGACCATTTCACTATCTAGTGACATAATGCATCCGGCATTGCCTGCCCAATCTGTGGAGACACCAGCATCGTCCATCACCCCAAAATCCACAGAATTTGAGAGGAAGCAAGCCAGTCTCAATCCCGAGAGACTTCACTAGAAAATCCATTTTTATGCTCACCCGACCTACATGAGGTATTAGAGTAATGTGACCATAGAATGGCCACCAACGTTCATAGAGATGTTCAGAGGTTCATTTATTATCAAAGTATCTATGCAGTACACACCTCTGAGATCCGTCTTCTCCACGAAAACAAAGTAAAAACCATCGAAGTGAGTTCAGAGACAGACAGCAAAACCTACCCCTGCGCACAAAAAGGAAGAGCAACGTCATCACCAAAATCCCCAAACCCCTCCCCTGCATGAAACACAACAAGAACACCGACCCCCTACCCCACACAAAAGAAAATGAGAAAACGGGTGAAAACACAAAATATATAAAAATGCAGAAAAAGGCCCATAGTCCAAATCCTCATCTACAAGTGCAAAAGAATCTCGGTAACATCCTCCGGGCACAGCGGCAGGCCACACAGGCTCCCCTCTCTGGCAGCACAGCGATCCCAGCAATGATCAGAAGGCAGGCAGTCAATGCTCACCTTCCACATTCGCCTCGATGTTTCAGTCTCCCTCATCACTTTAATTGTCAAACAATGGAAACTTTAATCTGCAAAATAGAATGGAATGTTGGCTCGCACCCAGTCACTCAGCCTCCTCCCCTCGAGGCTCGTGCTCACTGCCTCCCTGAATCTTCTTGAGGCAGCAAAGTGCTGGATCACCCGAATGATCTTCAAACTGCAAATTGCAGGCATCAATAGTTCCATAAACACATTCAAGATGAAAAACAGATGTAAAGGTAGTGAAGTGAATAGCTATGTGATGTATCCAGAAGATGTTGACTGAGTGAGTGTTGTAGGCAGAAACCATCTTGACCATAAGTCTTCTCCGCTATGATAACTAACAAGGCTCATTGTAGGGTACCATGGTGATCACCAAGGCTCAGGTTTGGGTACCATGGTGACCACAAAGGCTCTTGGTTGAGTACCATGGTAACCACCAAAGCTCATGGATGGGTACCATGGTGACCACAAAACCCCATGGCAGCAAGGTGAAAGGTGCCCAATGAAGAGCAGACATATAACAGAGTTGATCAATCAAAGACGTGAGCTGGTGGGGGACAGGAGTTTAGCTAATGCTGTTCTGTTGTTTAAGAAAGGTTCTAAGAAAAAGCCAGGAAATTATAAGCTGCTGAGCCTGACCTTAACGGAGGGTATGTTACAGGAAGGTATTCCAAGGAACTGGATATATAAGTATTGGGATAGACAGGGATTTATTAGGGATAGTCAACATGGCTTTGCTTGTGGTATGTCAAGCCTAACCTATCTATTTTCAAGGAAGTTACCAGGAAAGTTGAAGGACTCTACAAAGACTTTAGCAAGGCCGTTGACAAGGTCCAGCATGGTTGGTCAAGAAGGTTCAGTCACTTGACATTCAGGATGAGGTAGTAAATTAGATTCAACAGTGGCTTTGTGGGAGAAGCCAAAGAGTGGTAGCAGATGGTTGCCTCTCTGACTGGAGGTTGGTGACCAGTGGTGTGTCACAGGGATTGGTACTGGGTTCATTGTTGCTTGTCACCTATTTCAACCATCTGGATGATAATGTGGTAAATTGGATCAGCAAATCTGTGGATGACATCAGAATTTCCCCGCAGTGGACAGCGGGGAAGACTATCAGAGCTGGCAGGTGGTATCTGGGTCAGCTGGAAAAATGGCAGATGGAACTTAATGCAGACAAGAATGAAGTGCTGCAGTTTGGGAGGACAAACCAAGGTGGGGCATAC
Source organism: Hypanus sabinus (assembly GCF_030144855.1). Classification (NCBI taxonomy): domain Eukaryota; kingdom Metazoa; phylum Chordata; class Chondrichthyes; order Myliobatiformes; family Dasyatidae; genus Hypanus; species Hypanus sabinus. The sequence continues at coordinate 77,803,177 of NC_082721.1, forward strand.
ACAGTAAGTGGTAGAGCATTGAGGAGTGCAGTAGAACAGGGGCATTGGGGAACACAGATCCACAATTCCTTGCATGTGACTTCACAGATGTATAGGGACGTAAAGAAAGCTACTGTCACAGTGGCCTTCATAAATCAGGGCACTGAATACAGGAATAGGGATGTTATGTTACAGGAAGTTGCATAAAATGTTGGAGATGCCTAATTTGGAGTATTGTGTGGAGTTCTGATCACCTACTTACCAGAAAGATGTCAATAAGATTGAAAGAGTGCAGAGAAAATTTACAAGTATGCTGCCAGGACTTGAGTTGAACAGGAAAAGTTGACTGGGTTAGGATTTTAATTCCTAGAGTGTAGAGGAATGACAGAAGATTTGAAGAGGTATACAAAATGATGAGGGGTATAGATAGGGTAAATACAAACAGGCTTTTCCCTCTGAGGTTAGGTGAGGCAAGAACCTGAGGTCGTGGGTTGAGGGTGAAAGAGAAACATGAGGGGGAACCTCATCACTGAGAGGGTGGTGAGAGTGAGGAATGAGCTGCCAGTGGGAGTGGTGGATATGGGTCCAATTTCAACATTTAAGAGAAGTTTGGATAGGGTCTTGGATGGGAAGGGTTTGGAAGGCTGTGGTCTTGGTGCAGGTTGATGGGACTGGACAGATTAATTGTTCGGCACACAGTAGATGGGCTGAAGGCCCTGTTTCTTCCCTGCACTTTTCAATGACTCTGAAGTCACTGAGCCAGGAGAGGAGGAAGGGAGCATGTTCGACCATACAGTTTCGTTATAGGAAAGGGGAAAAGCCAGAACTGCAGTGAGGGGGGGAGAATGTCTAGCCCTTTAGAGCACTGATAGTAAATCTCTACTGCAGATGCTTGTCAGAAGTAAACAGCTGTGAGTTCAGTGGAGTGGGATTGATCCTCCCAGGATTAGGCAGCACAACCTAATCCAAAGCGGAATGGCAAAGACACTTAATCGATGCCAGGGAAGGTAATCTCCAGAAATTAAATATGGATTTCTGCGCCCCTTTGCAATGACTGCTTGTAGCCCTCACGACTTTCACTGAGCTCTGCTGGTAATAGTACAACCAGCAGTCAACGGGCACTGACCCATAGCTACCTGACACACAGGGTGGACAACCTGTGAACTGACCATCACCATGTAACTGTCCCGACACATAGCGTGGACAACCTGAGAACTGACCATCGATACATAACTGTCCAACACTCTACTCCCTGTGAATATTCACACCACATTTTGTACAAATGCTTGCCTTTTAACATTGTGTATCGATATAGAATCTTTGTCTCTGAACAGATAAAGGCTGAAAGACTCTGGCTAATTGAAAGTAAATATATGTTCCGGTGCTGGAAATCTGAAATATAAATGGAACGTGATAGCCTCCAATCTGATGGCATGAACATTGATTTCTCTTTCCAGTAATTTTTCTTCCTCCTCCTTCCCTCTTCTTCTATTCCCCACTTGGGCCTGTTATCTCTTCTCCTCATCTGCCTATCAGCTCCCCCCAGTACCCCTCCTTCTTCCTTCCCCATGGTTCACTCTCCAATCAGATTCCTTCTTCTCCAGACCACTGTCTTCTTCACCTCAGCTTCTTTCTTCATTCCCCCCCCCCCCAAACCACCAGGCTTCCCCTATCACCTTCTAACTAGTCCTGCTTCTCCCCCCACCCACCTTTTTATTCTGACACTCCCCTTCCTTCCCAGTCCTGAAGATGGGTCTGGGCCCAGAACATTGACTGTTCGTTCATCTCCATGGACGCTGCCTGACCTGCTGAGCTCCTCCAGCATTCTGTATGTGATGTCCAGCATCTGCAGAATGTCTTGTATTTAGAAAATGATAGAAACACTTAGGAGGTCAGGCAGCATCTACGGTACACGAAGACAATGAAGGGTCAGCGCAGAAACAGGCTCTTCACCTCAGTTAGTCTGTGCCACACCTTTTTAAAATGCCTACGCACATTAAATTGCACCGGGGCCATAGCCCTCCATACCCCTACCAACCATATACCTATCCAAACTTCTCTAAAACGTTGAAATCGAGCTCACACGCACCGCTTGTGTGGGCAGCTCGTTCCACACAATCACGACCCTCCGAGTGAAGCAGTTTCTCCTCATGTTCCCCTTAAATCTTTTTGCCCCTCACCCTCTAGTTGCAGTCCCACTCAGGTCTTTGGTCTTGTTTCTCCCTGCACAGATTGCATGTGGCCTGCTTCCCCCCATTGTCTGATTTCAGTATGATGCATCCTGTCTTTTAGGCTGAGGAGGCTGGATCATAAAGGGAGGAAGTTTCAGTTTTGGGTGTCCTGGGCCACATCTCAATGGCTGTATTCATGGCCTTGTTCAAAGTTCAGAGTAAATCTATTATCAAAGTACATATAAGTTACCATATACTACCTTGAGATACTCTTTTTTTTAAAAATGGGCAACATAATAGAATTAACAATAATCTATACATAAACAGACAAATTCTGAAAACACCCAATGTGCAAAAGAAGGCAGACTGTTCAAATAAATGAAGGTTACTCAGCACACGAGTTATAAAAATCCTGTGGTGGGGTGGGGAACGGTGGGAGAAGTGCAGGGACACAAGAGAGTGCTGTGCAGATCCACCGTAAGTATCAGTGGGTTAAGTAATGAAAACTTGGTAGTAAAAACAAACTGTCTGCTCCTTCAGGGCAGGAACTCGTGAGAGTGAACCGGTTAAGATGACTGACCAGGAGGATGAATGGGAGGGGGTGGAAATTAATGGGAACGGGTAGTTGGGGGGTCGGGGGGGGGATATTATTACACTCATGGGATGCCCAGCAAGGGTGCCACCTTCAAATCAGGGTGGGCTGTTCGGCGGAGGTTTTCCGCATCAGGTGATCACGTCTAAACTCTGGGTTTAGAGTGGACTTTTAGGAGACCCTGTCCACAGAATGTGATCAGAACCTGGAATGCACTACATGAGGGCTGGAAAAGGCAGGGACTCTCACAGTATTTATAATGTAGCCAGTGGACTCCTGAGTATCTGAATAACCAGAAGGCAATGGACCCACAGACGGGTACTGGATGGCCAGCACAGACGTGGTGGGCTGAAGGGACTTTGTGACCCCATGAAGTGCAAAGACATGCAGAACTCTCTGTCCAAAACTCAGACAATGTTGACAGCTCATTGGCGCTTTCAACAGATTAGGCATGAAGATCTTTCAATGTACAGTAAGCCTCCAATAACCCAGTACCACTGGGACTTTGGTGGTGCCAGGCTGTCTGATATTCCAGACTATTGGATGTTATTAATCATCTCTCAACAAACCCTTAATTCATTTTTTGAAGGATTTTACACAAGTGTGCTGATAAGTTGTCTGGTGAACTTGCTGAGTGGAAAGTGGTCACCGGAACCAAGGTCCTAGCGTCTCTTAGAGGCCGGCAGGAATAAGCATCTGGTGGGCCAAGTGCTGACCCTTCAGGATTTCCAAGTAATGGGATAACAGGCCAGGAACTGCGGTTGAATCATTCCACAATTACATGCATTTCCACAGCACCCGTCACAGAGGGAGACACACTTATGTTTCGCATTGCCTTAACAAGACGACGATGTTTTACACCGAGCAGGGTGACAGGGTCGTGATGGGCCGAATGGCCTGTTAGTGCGCTGCACTAATTCAGGAGCCATGTGAGATATGGGAAGAGGTGACCAAATAAGTGCTCGATCCAGATTATTGGATTTTTTTTTTGTTGTGAGGGTCATGGAAGAAAGGAGAGACAGGAATTCCAGTTCATGGGTACTTCCCTGCTTCCATATAAGAACACCATTCGGCCCATTGAGTCTATGCCAGCTCTCAGAACAATCCGACAACCCTGTGCATTTTTCCTCTAACCGATTCTCCCACCTTCCCACCAGCTCGTCCCACTCACTTCCAGGCTAGCACCAGCTCACGGCAGCCAGTTAACCTACCGGCCGGCCCACAGAGATGGAGGAGGAGGAGGAGGAGGAGGAGGAAGCGGAGTGAAGCGCTGCTAAAACGCGACGAGCTAGAGGCCTGAACTGAGTGGGAAGACAGAACGTGGGCGAAATTGTGGAGCTGGAGATGATGTGGCAAGGGGACGGAGGGGATCTCAAATGCAAAATGCAAACAAATTATGCAAGGGCAGGGAGTTGAAGGACCCTGCATAATTCACAGGAAGCTGGATACGTACAGCTAGTCTAGTGGAACTGGTGAAAGGTAGCCGAGGCTGGGACAGTAAGGGAGGGAGAGGATTCCTGTCACAGGCAAGCGCCACTTCCAATACCAATTACCTGTGCGATATGTGTGCTTGAAGTCCCTTGTTTTCTCCATTTGATACCTGATCCTTGGCAGCCTCTCTCTCTCGCCGTCCCTCCCACCCAGCCGCCTCTCTCCCATCGTTCACTTGGGATATCAGTGCTGAAACACCTTCTCGTATCAGTATGGCAGGAGCACAGAACCTAATTTACAAAGCAAGGGGGAAAACAGTAGCGGGCAGAGGGGAAAACAGCCTTTCATGCAAAACATGCGCTCGCTGCGCGGAAGGTTAAAGACGATTCATTATCTGTTTGCCGCTCACAGGAAAGATCATGCGGAACGAGCACTCCTCACACTGCAGCACTTAAAAACCAAGAGAGCGGGATGAAGGAAGACTCCTCCTAGCAGCGAGACAGCGGAATGAGCTGATCTCTGATATTCCAACAGACGGGACCCGGCTGTGAACAAACAATTCAGTGAGTTATCATCTGCAGTTCGCGTTGCCGGTGGAGCCGATGCCATTTGCTGGACCGCTCTGCCCCTAGTGGTGAGCGAGGCTGCTGCAGCAGCTACTCAGCGCTGACCGAAGTTCTGATTGAAGTACTTGGCTGCAAGTTTACGTGAGATATTTTTTCACCACTCTCGCAACCGAACCTCGCATTCCGAAGTCTTGCTATCCTCTTAATCTTCTGACAACCCCCAGGGCTTCAGGCTACGCAAAGAGTGCGCTGCAGAAGGACTCAATGGACAACAGTAGAACTGTGTCAATATAATGCGGAGAGTTAATCAGTGATTGAATGAAATATCCGCAATACAGTGGAATTAGGGATATCACACTGTAACCAGGAGGAACAGGGTATACAGGTGAATATCACACAGTAACACTGTAACCAGGAGGAACAGGGTACAGGTGAATATCACACAGTAACACTGTAACCAGGAGGAACAGGGTACAGGTGAATCACAGAGTAACACCGTAACCAGGAGGAATAGGGTACAGGTGAATATCACACAGTAACACCATAACCAGGAGGAACAGGGTATACAGGTGAATATCACACAGTAACACTGTAACCAGGAGGAACAGGGTATACAGGTGAATATCACACAGTAACACTGTAACCAGGAGGAACAGGGTATACAGGTGAATACCACACAGTAACACTGTAACCAGGAGGAACAGGGTATACAGGTGGATATCACACAGTAACACTGTAACCAGGAGGAACAGGGTACAGGTGAATCACAGAGTAACACCGTAACCAGGAGGAACAGGGTACAGGTGAATATCACACAGTAACACCATAACCAGGAGGAACAGGGTATACAGGTGAATATCACACAGTAACACTGTAACCAGGAGGAACAGGGTATACAGGTGAATATCACACAGTAACACTGTAACCAGGAGGAACAGGGTACAGGTGAATATCACACAGTAACACTGTAACCAGGAGGAACAGGGTACAGGTGAATCACAGAGTAACACCGTAACCAGGAGGAATAGGGTACAGGTGAATATCACACAGTAACACTGTAACCAGGAGGAACAGGGTATACAGGTGGATATCACACAGTAACACCATAACCAGGAGCAACAGGGTATACAGGTGAATATCACACAGTAACACTGTAACCAGGAGGAACAGGGTACAGGTGAATCACAGAGCAACACTGTAACCAGGAGGAACAGGGTATACAGGTGAATATCACACAGTAACACCATAACCAGGAGCAACAGGGTATACAGGTGAATATCACACAGTAACACTGTAACCAGGAGGCACAGGGTACAGGTGAATATCACACAGTAACACCATAACCAGGAGCAACAGGGTATACAGGTGAATATCACACAGTAACACTGTAACCAGGAGGAACAGGGTATACAGGTGGATATCACACAGTAACACTGTAACCAGGAGGAACAGGGTACAGGTGAATCACAGAGTAACACCGTAACCAGGAGGAACAGGGTACAGGTGAATATCACACAGTAACACCATAACCAGGAGGAACAGGGTATACAGGTGAATATCACACAGTAACACTGTAACCAGGAGGAACAGGGTATACAGGTGAATATCACACAGTAACACTGTAACCAGGAGGAACAGGGTACAGGTGAATATCACACAGTAACACTGTAACCAGGAGGAACAGGGTACAGGTGAATCACAGAGTAACACCGTAACCAGGAGGAATAGGGTACAGGTGAATATCACACAGTAACACTGTAACCAGGAGGAACAGGGTATACAGGTGGATATCACACAGTAACACCATAACCAGGAGCAACAGGGTATACAGGTGAATATCACACAGTAACACTGTAACCAGGAGGAACAGGGTACAGGTGAATCACAGAGCAACACTGTAACCAGGAGGAACAGGGTATACAGGTGAATATCACACAGTAACACCATAACCAGGAGCAACAGGGTATACAGGTGAATATCACACAGTAACACTGTAACCAGGAGGCACAGGGTACAGGTGAATATCACACAGTAACACCATAACCAGGAGCAACAGGGTATACAGGTGAATATCACACAGTAACACTGTAACCAGGAGGAACAGGGTATACAGGTGAATATCACACAGTAACACTGTAACCAGGAGGAACAGGGTACAGGTGAATATCACACAGTAACACTGTAACCAGGAGGAACAGGGTACAGGTGAATCACAGAGTAACACCGTAACCAGGAGGAATAGGGTACAGGTGAATATCACACAGTAACACTGTAACCAGGAGGAACAGGGTATACAGGTGGATATCACACAGTAACACTGTAACCAGGAGGAACAGGGTATACAGGTGGATATCACACAGTAACACTGTAACCAGGAGGCACAGGGTATACAGGTGAATATCACAGAGTAACACTGTAGCCGGGAGGAACAGGCCACAGGTGACTATCACACAGTAACACCATAACCAGGAGCAACAGGGTATACAGGTGAATATCACACAGTAACACTGTAACCAGGAGGAACAGGGTACAGGTGAATCACAGAGCAACACTGTAACCAGGAGGAACAGGGTACAGGTGAATATCACACAGTAACACCATAACCAGGAGCAACAGGGTATACAGGTGAATATCACACAGTAACAGCGTAACCAGGAGGAACAGGGTATACAGGTGAATATCACACAGCAACACTGTAACCAGGAGGAACAGGGTATACAGGTGAATATCACACAGTAACACCATAACCAGGAGCAACAGGGTATACAGGTGAATATCACACAGTAACAGTGTAACCAGGAGGAACAGGGTATACAGGTGGATATCACACAGTAACACTGTAACCAGGAGGAACAGGGTATACAGGTGGATATCACACAGTAACACTGTAACCTGGAGGAACAGGGTACAGGTGAATATCACACAGTAACACTGTAACCAGGAGGAACAGGGTACAGGTGAATCACAAAGTAACACCGTAACCAGGAGGAACAGGGTACAGGTGAATATCACACAGTAACACTGTAACCAGGAGGAACAGGGTATACAGGTGAATATCACACAGTAACACTGTAACCAGGAGGAACAGGGTATACAGGTGAATATCACACAGTAACACCGTAACCAGGAGGAACAGGGTACAGGTGAATATCACACAGCAACACTGTAACCAGGAGGAACAAGGTATACAGGTGAATATCACACAGTAACACTGTAACCAGGAGGCACAGGGTACAGGTGAATATCACACAGTAACACCATAACCAGGAGCAACAGGGTATACAGGTGAATATCACACAGTAACAGTGTAACCAGGAGGAACAGGGTATACAGGTGGATATCACACAGTAACACTGTAACCAGGAGGAACAGTGTATACAGGTGGATATCACACAGTAACACTGTAACCTGGAGGAACAGGGTACAGGTGAATATCACACAGTAACACTGTAACCAGGAGGAACTGGGTACAGGTGAATCACAAAGTAACACCGTAACCAGGAGGAACAGGGTACAGGTGAATATCACACAGTAACACTGTAACCAGGAGGAACAGGGTATACAGGTGGATATCACACAGTAACACTGTAACCAGGAGGCACAGGGTATACAGGTGAATATCACAGAGTAACACTGTAGCCAGGAGGAACAGGCCACAGGTGACTATCACACAGTAACACCATAACCAGGAGCAACAGGGTATACAGGTGAATATCTCACAGTAACACTGTAACCAGGAGGAACAGGGTACAGGTGAATCACAGAGCAACACTGTAACCAGGAGGAACAGGGTACAGGTGAATATCACACAGTAACACCATAACCAGGAGCAACAGGGTATACAGGTGAATATCACACAGTAACAGTGTAACCAGGAGGAACAGGGTATACAGGTGAATATCACACAGTAACACTGTAACCAGGAGGAACAGGGTATACAGGTGAATATCACACAGTAACACCGTAACCAGGAGGAACAGGGTACAGGTGAATATCACACAGCAACACTGTAACCAGGAGGAACAGGGTATACAGATGAATATCACACAGTAACACTGTAACCAGGAGGCACAGGGTACAGGTGAATATCACACAGTAACACCATAACCAGGAGCAACAGGGTATACAGGTGAATATCACAAAGTAACAGTGTAACCAGGAGGAACAGGGTATACAGGTGGATATCACACAGTAACACTGTAACCTGGAGGAACAGGGTACAGGTGAATATCACACAGTAACACTGTAACCAGGAGGAACAGGGTACAGGTGAATCACAAAGTAACACCGTAACCAGGAGGAACAGGGTACAGGTGAATATCACACAGTAACACTGTAACCAGGAGGAACAGGGTATACAGGTGGATATCACACAGTAACACTGTAACCAGGAGGCACAGGGTATACAGGTGAATATCACAGAGTAACACTGTAGCCGGGAGGAACAGGCCACAGGTGACTATCACACAGTAACACCATAACCAGGAGCAACAGGGTATACAGGTGAATATCACACAGTAACAGTGTAACCAGGAGGAACAGGGTATACAGGTGAATATCACACAGCAACACTGTAACCAGGAGGAACAGGGTATACAGGTGAATATCACACAGTAACACTGTAACCAGGAGGCACAGGGTACAGGTGAATATCACACAGTAACACCATAACCAGGAGCAACAGTGTATACAGTTGAATATCACACAGTAACAGTGTAACCAGGAGGAACAGGGTATACAGGTGAATATCACACAGCAACACTGTAACCAGGAGGAACAGGGTATACAGGTGAATATCACACAGTTACACTGTAACCAGGAGGAACAGGCCACAGGTGAATATCACACAGTAACACTGTAACCAGGAGGAACAGGGTACTGGTGAATTTCACACAGCAACACTGTAACCAGGAGGAACAGGGTACAGGTGAATATCACACAGTAACACTGTAGCCGGGAGGAACAGGCCACAGGTGACTATCACACAGCAACACTGTAACCAGGAGGAACAGGGTATACAGGTGAATATCACACAGCAACACTGTAACCAGGAGGCACAGGGTACAGGTGAATATCACACAGCAACACTGTAACCAGGAGGAACAGGGTATACAGGTGAATATCACACAGCAACACTGTAACCAGGAGGCACAGGGTATACAGGTGAATATCACAGAGTAACACTGTAGCCGGGAGGAACAGGCCACAGGTGACTATCACACAGCAACACTGTAACCAGGAGGAACAGGGTACAGGTGAATCACAGAGTAACACCGTAACCAGGAGGAACAGGGTACAGGTGAATATCACACAGTAACACTGTAACCAGGAGGAACAGGGTATACAGGTGAATATCACACAGTAACAGTGTAATCAACACAAACAGGCCACAGGTGAATATCACACACCAATGCTGTAACTAGGAAAAACAGGGTACAGGTGGATTTCACAGTAACACTAACCAGGAGGACATCGACTGGAATGTCTTCCATGATGAGTATATCTCTGAGTACACGGATGGAGTCATGTGCTTCATCTGGAAGTGCATCGACGATGTCCCCCAGAAGTTGGTCAGGGCCTTCCGAACCAGAAACCCTGGATCAATAGTTCCGTGCGGGCAGCATTTACCGTGCGACATCGAGCTTACACTGCCAGCAATCAGCCGGAGCTCAAGAAAAGCAGCTCCGATCTGTGCAAAGCTGTCAGGGCTGCGAAACAACAATACAGGGGCAAGACTGAGTCAAGATTCACAGCAAATAGCACACGTGACTGGTGGTGAGGGTTGCATGTCATCACGGATTTCAAAGCCTCTCTCCCAGATGAGCTCAATTGCTTTTACGCTCAGTTCGATCTCGCTAACTCTGAGACTCTGAAGAAGGCCTGGTCATCTCTGAGGCTAAGGTACTCAGATATCCCCAATGGTGATGGACAGTCGCAAGGTTGTGCGACAGGACGGCATCCCAGGGCGAGTACTCAGGATGTGCGCAGCACAACTGGCAGGTGTGTTTACAGACATTTTTAAATCGCTCCCTCTCACAGGGGAGAGTGCCGTCCTGCTTCAATTTATCCACTATTGTTCCTGTACCAAAAAAGACCAAGGTAACATGCTGAACAACTAGTCTCCTGTCGCACTCACCTGAATAATAAGCAAATAGTTTGAGAGGCTGGTCAAGGACTACATCTGCAGCTTGCTACCACCCAAACTGGGCCAGCTACAATTCGCCTGCTGACACAACCAATTGACAGATGACACAATACCCTCTGCATACAGTCCTTATACTCCTGGAGAGGAAGCGTGCTTACGTGAAAATGCTGTTCTTAGACTACAGTTCAGCATTCAACACCATAATTCCCTCCAGGCTCAACAGGAAGCTCGGAGACCTTGGCCTTGATCATGCTTCACATAGCTGGATCTTGGACTTCCTGTCAGATCACTGGTAGGTGGTGAGAGTGGACTCCCTCTGACTCTCAACACAGGAGCCCCTCAGGGCTGTATACTAAGTCCCCTCCTTTACTCCCTGTATACCCATGACTGTGTTGCCACTCACAGCTCTAATCTGCTAATTCAATTTGCTGACGACACTACATTGATTGGCCTAATCTCAAACAATAATGAGGTGGCTTACAGGGAAGAAGTCATCTCTCTGACACAGTGGTGTCCCTCCCACTCAGTTGCAAAAACAATGTTGTGGATTACAGGAAGAATGGAGATGAGTCAACCCTTATTGACTCCAATTGATCTGGGGTTGAGAGGGTAAACAACTTTAAGTTCCTCAACATACACATCACCGAGGACCTCACATGGTCTGTACACACTAGGTGTGTCGTGAAAAAGGCACAGAAGTGCCTATTTCACCTCAGACAGTTGAGAAAGTTTTGTATCGGCCCAGAAATCCTAGGAACTTTCTACAGGTGCACAATTGAGAGCATCCAGACTGGCTGCATCACTGAGCGTTATGGGAACTGGACCTCCCTTAATTGCAGGACTCTACAGAGGGTAGTGCAGACAGCCCAGCACATCTGTAGTTGTGAACTTTCCATGATTCAGGACACTTACAAAGGCAGGCATGGAAAAAGGGCCTAAAGGATCACTGGGGACCCGAGTCCCCCCAACCACAATCTATTCCAGCTGCTACCATCCGAGAAACGGTACCGCAGCATAAAAGCCAGGATCAACAGGCTCTGGGACAGCTTCTTCCACCGGGCCATCAGACTGATTAAGTCATGCTGATTTGAGTGCATTTCTGTGTTACATTGGCTGTTCTATTTATTATAAATTATTATAAATTACTATGATTGCATATTGCACATTTAGACAGAGACGTTATGTAAAGATTTTTACTCCTCATGTATGTGAAGGATGTAAGAAATAAAGTCAATTCAAATCAACACGGTACAGGTGAATATCACACCTGTAACACTATAACCAGGAAGAACAGGGAACAGGAGAATATTACAGAGGAACACTGTAATCAGGAGGAATTGGATACAGGTGAATATTACAGAGGGACACTGTAAAAAGGAGGAATTGGATACAGGTGAATATTACAGGTGAAGGATTGGTTATAGCTTAATAATACATTGTAACAATATAACCAGGACGGCTGTCTACAGGTGATTATAACCCAGTGACACTATAACCCCAAGGGACTGGAAAAGAACATAGGGGAATATTACACAGTGACATTGTAACACAGTAACAGTGAATGCCACAGAAACAGAGAAACGGAAGGGATTGGAAGCTGGCTGACATTAAACAACATCCAGGGAAAGGGTCAGGTGTATGTAAATACTACAAGCTGACAGAGCAACTGAGAATAGGGGCTACTATCACATACTGAATGCTGAGAGGCTGGAAGTAATGGGAAACAGTACCCAGGGACAGATTAACTAGCTGATGCCATATTCGGGTAAATATCAAACCATGACAGTATCAAGTGGAAGATGATGATATATCTCTTAATGTCCATCTGAGACAGTGATATGTTAACTCAGAGAAAATATGCCAAGCTATGTACCAAATGTAGAACTTCTAAGAGTTTTGTGGACCTCACTGACACAGATAACGTCTCTGGCATCCATGTCAAATGTATTAAACTAAATAACAGAGCTGCAAATGTGTTGCTAGTTCAAATTCATTGGAGTATACAATAGAGCTAATAGGTAGCACAGCTGTTGCCAGAGCCATCAGTATAGAACTGTGTGTAAGGTCCACCTGTGGGTAGGATCAGTTAAAGCAAGTACCACAGTTCGACAGGGTTCCCCAACAAGAAGATCAGGTACATAGTCCTACTGCCCAATATTATCCCTGCCAAGCTCCCATTTTCCCAACCTCCAACAATTGGAATACATGGATTTCTCTGCTGTGCTACCCTGCACAGAGATCCATTCACCCTCATAGTCAGCGATCTGCACCAGATTCAAAAATCAAAGTAAATTTAGTTTCACCAGAGGCAACCCCGGGATTCATTTTTCACAGTAAATACAAGAAACACAATGAATGACCCCACCCAACAGGACGGACAACAGCCAATGTGCAAAATAATAAACAAACTGTGCAAACACAAAAAGAAAGAGAAAAAAATAGAAATAATAAGTGATAAATATTGAGAACGTGAGATGAAGAGCCCCTGAACGCGAGTCTAGTTCAGTGGGAACACTTCAGTAACGGGTTGAGTGAAGTTATCCAGCAATTCATCTAGAGGTAAGTATATTTCTTTATCCTTGCCCCATACTGCTGCCACAAAACAACAACGTTCTCTACACAATGATAATAAAGCCAAGTCTGAATATATGGCTGGTCCCAGGTAACCCTCAGCAGAGGAATAAGGGATAGGGATGATAGTCTCCAGAGTTCTCCCTCCAATTCTGCAGCTGGATGCTCTGCTATGCTCAGTCACCCTTTGCTAGTGCAGGGCCCATCCCCCTCTAATTCTAACCCAGCAAGGTGCTCAATGCAACATTCCCTTGGCCACACTCTGATGGTTCAGCTCCAAGGTTCACCCAGTCACTCTCCCGGAGCACCTCGGACTGCTTGGCCAGGTTGAAGTCCACACATGAATACAAGTCATCGATCGATTGATTGATTGACTGACGAACCGTGGACCAGGCTCTTCCAGCCCAATGAGCTGCACCAGCCACCAATCCCCTGGAGAAGCCCCAGACTAATCACAGGAAAACTTATAATGACCAATTAACTTCGGACCGTGGGAAGAAACTGGAGCACCAGGAGGAAGCTCACATGTTCAAACTCCTTACAAAAGCCACTGGAACTGAACCCTGATCTCTGACCCCACAAGCTCTAATGGCATCACACTAGCCGCTATGCTACTGTCATTAGAGCATTACATTCCCTTTGCAGTACAACTAATGAATACAATTTAAGATGTTTTGATCTTGCTTTCTAAAGAATGGATTTGAGTGGACACAGGCAACCATCAGGGAGGCAAGGTCAGAAAGAAGCTTGGACTAGAGTGGCTTCAGACCAATTGGTTCATACTTTGCCATAGCATTAATCATGTTTTTTTAAATTATTATCCAAATTCCTTGTCCCATGTTTTAAATATTTAATCATTTATTCATTTTCCAGTATTTTGGTATCCCTGGCCACAAGAATTCTGAACCAGTGGTTAGACACCTTCTCAGACTGCTGTGGTGAAAAGGTGATGGACTGAATGGCCTGTTGGCCTGCTGTATTACCCTATGACTATGAGTAGGAGGTCATCTTGGGCAAGAAGTGGGGGTGGTGGGGAGGTTTGAATGAATGGACAAGAGTCACAGTGAGGGAGGAAGAGAGAATGGGTAAAGTCTGAACTGGTAAAGACTGGAATTTACAAAGTGTCAATAAATTTTGAGTCAGATGAGAAGATTAGGTGGGACAGGGATCAAGAGAGCCGTCAGGGGATCTTATAGTGGAGATCGAAAAGAAGCTGGTCCAGGGTTAGACTGAGAGGAATCAGGAACCTGGGGAAAAGTAGAGGAAGTGAATATATCATGTGACCAATCCCATATCCTCCCCCAAAAGAGCATTGAGGCCCAAGTTCAAGTCTATTGTTTATTAGGGGTGGGAAAGATTCAGTAAAGAAGAAAACAATTGATTATTTTGTATTCTCCAGGAAGACCCTAGATCTGTGGTGACTTGGGCAGAGAAAAGTGAGGCCCAGGCTCTTGGATGTGGATAGGGCCTCTTGAAGAATTGTATCACAAACCCGTCCCCTCCACTTAGAAGGAACTGTGAAACTGGAGGCCACAGAAAGAACAAGATGGTTGGGAGAGATTCGGGTATCAGTGAAAACTGTCTTTCATAGCTGATGGCCAGATGGATCAAAATCTCCAAAAATGTAGAAAACAAAGTTGCTGGATTTTGAACACATTAATTTATCAGTTCTGGTGATAAGGAGATGCCAAGGCCTAGATGGTGATCAGGAGGGTCATTTCTAGAGGAAAACAAAATGATGGTAAATGAAAATAAGGAGGCATCGAGGAATTTAAAAGGAGGTGCAAGGTGCGGAGGAGGTACTGGAGCAGCGAGCAAGAAGACGATGTTACATTTTTATAAGGACCACTCTGCAGCAGGTGGTGCCACTTGAATAATGCAGCAAGTGATCAACAGCCATAAGGCAGATACCAGTCAGAGCCAGAACACTAATGGCATCCTCTACATGTGGTGTGGGTGGGCAGAGGCGTGCTGAAAACTGAGCAGAAAGATGGGTGGGAACTGCCCCACTACCACAGGCATTGGTGAGCACTGAGAAAGGGGCGGGCAGCAGGCTGGTCAGGCAAGATCTCAGTGGCGGTGTGTAGATATTAAGGGGTTACGTCGCCGGGGAATTGCAACGGCACTTACGCAAGTAGTCCTTGCATACTCATTAATATTGTGTACAGTTCTGGCCCCTTATTTTAGAGATACAGCATGATAATAGGCTCTTCCGGCCCAAAGAGTCTATGTGGCCCAATTACAACCTTGTGACCAATTAACCTACTAACCCATATCTACTTGGACTGTTGGAGGAAACTGGAACACTTAAAGGTCACAATGGAATCGAACCTAGGTCAATGGTACTGTGATAGCGTTACATTAACTGCTACACCAACCTGCCAACCATCTACAAGAAAGACATCAATAAGCCTGAATAAGTGCAGGAAAACACTTAACAAGAATGTTGCCAGGACCTGAGTTATAGGGCAAGGTTGAATAGGTTTAAGACTTTGTTCACTGGAGCACAGGAGAATGAGAGGAGGTCTTATAGAGATAAACAAAATGATGTTTTGTTTCATCACTCTACCTATACATGCAGGCTTTTTCTCATCAGGCTGGGTAAGACCAGAACTGGAGGTCAAGTGAAATATTTATGGGGAATACGAGGATAAACTTCACTTGGAGGGTGGTGAACAGCCAGCGGTCGTGGTGGATCTGGGTGCAATTGTAACAGTTAAGGGGAGTTTGGATGTGCATTGATGAGAGGGGGGCTGGAGGGCTATGGTTCAGATGCAAGAAGATGGGACTAGGCAGAAGATCAAGCTGGCATGAAGTAGATGGGCCAAAGGGCCTGTTTCTGTTGTGTAGTGCTCTCTGACTGTAATATCCATCTATGTCAGAGTTGTTGCACTGTATCCCAGCTACTTTAACCTGCTTTGTCTATCACCTGATCGAATTTGAGGTTTTCCAAGGTTTGGAGTTCAGCTCTGAACTGCTGAACATAAATGGGTACAGTTCCTATCACTTATTATAGTCAAACAGTGCTAACTAGTTTTTTTTTAAATTCCCATTGTAAAGGTGCTGCTAGCAACACATTAACTGTGATGCTTATTTATGGAAGGTAGGGTGCAGACAGCATTGCTATTTACCGTTCAGAACCTCAGTAACGTTGACACACACAAAACAAATCTCTAATGGTAAACCGAGCTGACTGGGGCCAGATGACTCCAGTCCTGCCTGAGTCTCCCTGAGCATGTGACAAAGCAATGGATGTGCTAACACTGATGTGCCTGTGTCAGCAGAGAGGTGTGCATTCAAGAAGAGGGAATTAGACTCCAATCAACTCTCTGTGATTTATTATTTATTTCTAAAGAATCGTTTTTTTTATTGAGATACACAGACCAGGCCCTTCCCGTCCTTTGAGCCGTGCTGCCCAGCAATCCCCCAATTTCAAGCTAGCCTCGTCACAGGGCAATTTACAATGACCAATTAACCTACCACCCCATACGTTTTTGGACTGTGGGAGGAAACCTTCACTACCATGGAGAGAACGTACAAACTCCTCACAGTAGTAGGAATTGAACCTGGATCACCTGTACCGCTAAACACTACACTACCGTGTACCAGATAGTGAAACCGGGCCCCTTAGTCTCCTAGGAAGAGCTGAGTTTCTGCTGATCAGCAATTGTGATTTTAACATAAGCCCCTGGCCTCATAAATTGTAGTGGAACATGGGAGAGCATAGGAGCTTCCCTTCAAAGTATGGCAGGCAAACCTACAGCACACAACATTCCAGTCAGGCCAATGGGTCTTATTACAGACGTATCCTTCTTCATTAAACCGATTCAGCACATCATTTTCTTCCTCCCTTTCATCAACAGAGATTAAAGGCAAAACATCTGTCAGCCGGAACGCTTCACCCACATTAGTCTTTGAGTATTTCAGTAATCAATAGAAGTAGAGGTGAAAGGTTGACGTTGCCACAGAGGATGTTTACAGTCAGGTGTGCAATGATGGAACAGGCTTGAGGGGCCAAGTGGCCTGTTCCAACTCACGGTTCTCGTGTTGATTTACTGACGCGCAGCCAAAGCACAATCAGTTAGTTTGAACATCTCAAAGTGCGAAACCTTGGTCAATTTGCAAAGCAGATCGTTGGTAGCGCTCAAGGCTGCGTGAATAGTACGAATCAACCCCTGTGGTGGTATACCAATGGGAGAAAATGAAACAAGGAAAAGGGTCTCAATCTGAAGAGAATGGGACAAGTGCAGAGAGAACACAGGAATGCCTTTTCCAAGTGCTCAGGGTGTAGAGACGTGTCGGGGTGGGGTTGGCACAGCGGGAAGGAAAGGTGAAAAGGGTAGTGGTAGGAGGAGATGATAGACAGAGGCCATTCAATTGCTCATGCACGTTACATAGTATTGAATCCAAATCTGTCCGACATTGAAGCGCATGTCAAAAGCACTGTCAGGGGAAGGTTTTCAGGAATGTTTCAAAGGAGGGGTGGGAGGAGGAGTTGAGTGAGAGAGCAGAAAGAGAGATGGAGACTGACAGAGCGGAAGAGTGAAAGAGAGACACAGAGGTAAGGAGAGGGCAAGAAATGGAGGTGAAAGAGAAAGGAAGACAAACAGATAGGTAGATAAACCGGCTGAGAGCATTAGGCAGGTAGCATATTCAAAAACTTATGCCCAGAAGAAGCTAAATATGTGGTATTCCAACAATGGAGAGCCAGAGGACTGTGAAAACGCCAAAGTCTTTGACCTGGAGGAGGTCAAAGTCAGGGGGTGGGTGAGACCTGAGGGGGTATGAAATAATTGTGTTTTAAGTTCAAACTCTGAAAGGCCAATTGATCCATAACCTTTAGGGCGGTGAATTTCAGAATGTTATTAGCATTAACTTGTACATAAGCTCCTCTGAAACACCCAGTTCCTATTTTAATTGTGTTCCCTTGAACGTGATGCACCACAAGAGCAAAAGATTTCTCTTTGTCTTCCTTATACAATGCTTTTGCATTTGGCCTCACTGATATGATATGGCTCCCTGTGGAGCTATTGGCCATTGCAAATCTGTGAAACGGACAGCCCTCCCAGAGTCTAACTAACTGTCTGGTATCACCTCGCTGGTCTTCCACAAAGTGGCTACAGACGCTCAGTCCTCCATAAGACATAGAAGCACAATTAGGCCATTCAGCCCATTGAGTCTGCTCTGCTATTCCATCATGGCTGATTTATTATCCCTCAAAACCTCAATCTCCTGCCTTCTCCCCGTAACTTTTGACACCTTTACTAATCAAGAACCTATCAACCTTTGCTTTAAATATACACAATGACTTGGGCTTCCACAGCTCTCTCTGGTCCTCCCCTCGTTCTCTGTTAAATTGGTCCTGAATCTCACACCCCTTCCTAGTACACCACACATGAAACAGGACTCATCTCAGTCCCGCAGAATCAGGTGAAATTTAAAGGCGCAGCTCATGAATGTGTCAGCTCTGTTGCAGAAACTGACACGGGTTTGCTTACCTCCCATTTACACCAATCCTACATTAATCTATTTTCTCCCCCTCGACTCCCAACCCAGCAAATTATATCACTTACCCACCTGTTAATGGACAACTAAAGGCAGCCATTTTGCCTACCAACAGTCTTTGGGATGTGGGCAGAAAATGGAGCACCTGGAGGAAATGCATACGATCATACTCCCGAGTTCAGGGTCAAACCTGGGTGTCTGACACTGGGAGGCCCCTGTGTCCCTGTGCCAGCCCTGAACAGGGGTATCACTGGCACCACCTTATTCACCCTGCCGTGGGCCTAAAACGACTTTAACATAGACCGCTGATGATAATGGTATCACTGCCCGAGTTGAAGTCAATGGACAGGGAATGGGATGCTTAAATCAAGAAGGCAATCCGACATGGTCTGTTTCACTTCATCAATAAAACATATGATCCATACTGGCTTGCTCTGAACAAGCTGGTGCCTTGTTTTTGACATTAAGACAGTGACTAATACTTGGAAAGCTACCTCATGGGCTGCCAAACAGTTGGTGTCGTCCAAACATTTTCAACTCACGTTCTCAGTATTCTTTTTTATTTGCACAGTTTGTCATCTTTTCCACGTTGGTTGTTGGTCAGTTTTTGACGGTTTATGTATAGCTTTTTACAAATTCTTTTTTAAAAAAAAATATCTACCTGGAAATGCCTGCAAGAAAATGAATCTCGAGGTCACGTATGGGAACGTAAATTCAGTGGCCATTTTATTAGTATCTTCTGTGCCTGATAAAGTCCCCACTGAGTGTGTGTACCCGTGGTCTTCTGCCGCTGTAGCACACCTACTTCAAGTTTCAATTGTTGAGCATTCAGAGACGCTCTTCTGCACACCACTGTTGTAACGCGTGGTTATTTGAGTTACTGTCACCTTCCTGTCAGCTTGAACCAGTCTGCTCATTCTCCTTTGAGCCCTCTCATTAACAAGGCATTTTCATCCCCAGAACTGTTGCTCACTGGATTTAAAAAAAAATGTTGTGCCATTCTCTGTAATTTCTAGAGATGGTTGCGAGTGAAAATCCCGGGAGATCAGCAGTTTCTGTGATAGTCGAACAACCCTGTATGGCACCAACAATCGTTCAACAGTCAAAGCCACTTAGATCACATTTCTTCCACATTATGACGTTTGACCTGAACAATAATGGAGCCTCTTGACCAGGTATGCATGCTTTTATGCGTTGAGTTACTGCCATATGATTAGCTGATTAGATATTTGCATTAATGAGCAGGCGTACAGATGTATCTAATAACGTGACTGCTGCCTATGTAATAATAAATAGATAATAAATTTACTTTGGTAATAAACTAGTTGATAATTTTATTAACAAATTTACTTTGAACGTTGATGTCCTATAATGTCCAATGTAAATATATTTTTAATTTTGACATCACCCTAAATCTTCATAAAACTATTAATGCAAGGCATATGCTAGTAAAGCTGTTTGACTCTTTGAAGGTCAGTTACTGTTTGTTTTGCATCAGTATGGATATCATTTCCCTGAAATGAAGAGAGGCTGTAATTATCTTCCCATTGAGGCTGTGATAGAGTAGGCAACAAACTACCAAGAGCCAAGCAAGGTTCTACAGCCGTGCTAGTGTTTTAATGAAAAGCCTGGTTACTTCAATGTTTCCACAAGTAGTGACAAACACAATGAGTCAATTCCACTAATTTTTTTTCTCAATTGCTAAATGCACAGCCAGTGAAACAAAAAAATCAAAATATTGTCAAAGCTAGAAGTCTGAACCAACCAGTAAAATTGCAGGAGATGCTTGGTCTAATTTAAATGTCCACAGATGTGCCAAATGGGTCGTATCAGAGTGTATAAAACAACCTTCTGTGGAGGGAAAAGGACACTTGATGTTTTGGGTTGAGATTCTTTATCCGCACTGAACTTGAGTCCACACCCAGAGTCTTAACCCAAAATGCTGACTGTCCATTCCCCTCCCTAGATGCTGACCGACCTGCTGAGCTCCTCCAGTGCTCTTTGTGTAGTTCCAGGTTTCAGAATCAGTGGTTTCTGGTGGCTAAAGCAACACACACGAAATGCTGGAAGGACTCAGTAGGTCAGGTGGCATCTGTGGAAAAGAGTAAACAGTGCTCATTTCGAGCTGAAACTCTTCGTCTGGACTTTCTTGTGGCTGCATCAGAATGTGAGCTTGGCATTCTCCCTTTTCCGTGAAACTTCGAAGAGGGGAAATTAAGACGGGGCGTCAGAACATTCATCTGGTTTTCCGCTAATGGCGCAATAAGCCCTGCAGGCAGAATCTGTGAGGAGGAGGGAAAAAGTTAACCTGGATTATCCTCTCTCTCTCTCTCTCTCTCTCTCTCTCTCTCTCTCTCTCTCTCTCTCCACATAGCCTGCCTGTTTCCCATGTTTTACGCGCTTTATTACCAAACTTAATTTGGTGATTTTGTCAAGACTCATGAAATAAAATGCAGCCCATAAAAAATGACAACTACTCATATACTTCAATTTATTGGCTTTGTCTTTAACAAAAATTGATCAGGTCAGGCCACAGCTATTAATGTACGTATCTCCATTTCCATGAAATCAGGCAACATTAGACCAGTGAATACTGCTGACACAAGGATGAGGCTTTACACGGTCTGTGTGCAGAGTGCTTCCCTCTTCTTTTTTCCCCACAGGATCCCTGCACCAGTGACCCTTTCTCACAGCTGACAGGAGTACCAGTCTTGGCGGAATAGAGTGAGTGCGGGGGGAGTGGTGGGGAGGGAGATGGAGCTCACATGAAGGATGACGGTGGAGAATTTGGTTTCAAAGACATGGTAGGCAATATCAGGCAGTATCCCAGAAATGGATGCCATCAAACCATCATAACAATATCATCCCATATTTCCTCCAGGCTGATCAACACCTCCATGCATTAATCCACCACGCCAACCCCCACCATCAATACATACACAACACCAAGCATCATTTTAAATACATAAATCAGTCTATGTATATCAGACCATGAGCAATAGGAGCAGAATTAGGCCATTCAGCCCATCGAGTCTGCACTGCCATTTCATCATGGCTGATCCAATTTTCCTCTCAGCCCCAATCTCCTGCCTTCTCCCTGTATCTCTTCATGCCCTGACCAATCAAAAATCTATCAACCTCTGCCTTAAGGATATCCAATGACTTGGTCTCCACAGCCACCTGTGGCAAGAAATTCCACAGATTCACCACTCTCTGGCTAAAGTAATAATTCCTCCTCATTTCTGCTCTAAATGGACGTCCTTCTACTCTGAGGCTGTCTCTTCTGATCCTAGACCCCCCCCCCCCCCACCACAGGAAGCATCTTCTCCACATCCAATCTATCGAGGTCTTTCAACATTCGATAGGTTTCAGTGAGGTCACCCTTCATTCTTCTGAATTCCAGTGAGTACAGGCCCAGAGCCATCAAACGCCCCTCATGTGTCAAGTCACAGTAATCTGTGCATTGTTGTTTTTTTTTAAATAGGATTGCTTTTATATGAATTTATTTTATTGTGTTCTTTATGCTCATTGTGTTTTTTTATGCTGCGTCGCGTCTAGAGTAACAATCATTTTGTTCTCCTTTACACTGGTATACCGAAGAAGAATAATAAGCAATCTTGAATCTTAAAAACAAGCAACAGCAAAAACCCAGTGGGTTGAGCAAAATCTGTGGAGATGGGTAGCTGACATTTTGTGTCGAGATTCTGCGTCGGTCCTGATGAAGTCAAGCATCCCTTTGCCTCCACAGATGCTGCTCGGCTTGCTGAGTTCCTCTAGCAGTTTGCTTTTAACAGGCTGATTGTTTCAAGATTGCTTGATAGAATGACCCAGTCCTGGGGATTCAGCCTGGTGTTGCTCACACACTGCTGAATTTGCAGTCATGTCTTTTGGCTAAAGGCTGGATGAAGTGTTAGGAAGCAGGCAGGTTCTGTGAAGATAGGATAATGTTCTAGTCCCATGCTCCACAGCCACTGCCTGCCCTGCTAAGTGTGGGAGTTTAATGGAAAACACAGCACATAATGCCAGCTCCTATTAATTGGATGCAACATCATCTGAGCAAGGTCTTGTCCTCTGCCTGAGTGGAGGTACTGCTGCCTATTCCAACAGATGAGCTGGAGCCTGCTTGGAAGGGCAACGATCTAGGTCAGTCACCACTTCCCATCCTGTTCGTCAAACAATGAATCATCCTGACTTGGAAATTAGTATATTCCCATCTCTTCAAGGTCACTGAAACTCCCCTCACCTTCACGGTCAATTAGGGATAGGTAAAAAAATGCTGGCCGTGATGCTCATAATCCGTGAATTAATGTAGAATCATAGAGTTATACAGCACAGAATCCCCCCTCCCCCACTGCCCAACTCACCTACACCGACCAAGATGCCCATCTAAGCCAGTCCCATTTGCGTGTAGTAGTAGTTACTGCCTGTAATGCTGCTGGTGTTTAGGGCAGCAATGAAAGTACTCCAGCTCTCTCTGTCCTTGGCCATCCTCTCTATTGTGCCCCAGTTGTGGTTCAGCGTCCTAATTTCTGTGTCTACGGTACGGCACCAAGTTGCCTTTGGTCTTCTGCATTTCCTTCACCCTTCAGGGTCCATCCATCTCCAGTGTTTCCTCGTGATAATTGTGGCCGTGTCCTCTTGGTGACACTGGAGGAGTAGCGTGTGGTGGGAGATCTTGGCCAGAAAATATGGAGAATCTTCCAGGGGTTCATGGTGTGGAATGACGACAGCTTGGCAAGATCACTCTCTGTCACGCACCAGCATTCTGACCCGTACTCGAGTGTGGACAGAACACAGCTCTGGTACAGCTTCACCTTGGTGTGCAGACCATACTTGCTTGGTCCCCTTATGTTGCTTATTGATCTAAAGATGTGTCTAGCTTCGCTAAATGTCGTCCTTGGTCCCATCATCCTGCCAAATGATGCTGTTCAGGTAGGTAAGTCTGCCAGTGCTGGGTACCCAGTTCCCATTTGTATATCCCTCTAACCCTTTCCTATCCACATATCTGTCCAAGTGTCTTTTAAACATTGTTATTGTTTCTGCACCAACCTCTTCCATGGCAGCTGTTCCAGATGTAACCTACCCTCAGAAGTTGCCTCTTAGGTCCTGGTTAAATCTTTCCCCTCTCACCTCTCACCTATACCTTCTAATTCTTGAAACCATAACCCTAGTGAAAAGACCACGTTAATTCACAACAACTGTTCTTTCTGTTTAGTTTTTGATCCTTAGGTTTCTTCTAGGAGTCAAGAATGGCAAGCAATCCTAATTCCGAGATTTCCGAGAACATACTAATACAAAGCAAACTAAATAAAGAGCTGAGGAACAGTGTTAAGGGGTGAACAGACTAAACAACAAAGAAGTCACTTCTAAAAAATCTAACACTTTTATGCATAAGATAAGAGAAATTCCTTAGATAGGATTAAGTTAGTTAATAGGCTGCATAATTTAAACAGTTACATTGCATGGGTAATGTGCAAATACTTAGCCAATGACAAATGAGAAATTCACCATATCTTTGCCCCCCATGATCTTATACGTCTCTGTAATATCACCCCTCAGTCTCCTATGCTCCAAGCAGAAAAGTCCTAGACTGCCCAACCATTCCCTCTAACTCTCGAGTCCTGATAACATTCTTGTAGAACCCTTTTAAGCCTTTCCAGCTCAACGACATCCTCCCTGTAACAGGGCAGCCAAAACCGTACACAGTGCAGCTCCTGAAGCAGCTTTGCCTTAACCCAATGTAAATATTCCATCCCCTGACCGAACGAGAGCAACAAACCATCAATCTTTACGTCCCAATAACAGTTGAGCTCATCCGGAGAGATCGCAAAAGGGAATATATATCTTCCGTCATTTTTCAAACAAAAACACCTCAAATGCCCCTGGGGAAAATCCAGGAGAGAGGGATACATTGAAACCTCCTGCAGCAACGATCGGACCGTGCGGAGAAGAATGCGATAGAGCCGAGGACTAATAACAGACTGAACTCCTGTAAGCTTTACACAAGGAGTAACTGGGGGTAAAGGCTCTGACATTTCTTGGTCACAGTCTAAGCTGTGTTCCTATGCAGCCTGTATGCAGAGCTCTCTACAACAGATCTGGCCATTTGATGGAAATCTACCATTTTGAGAAGAGCATATACTGACAGCACAGCACTGGTATTTATTAGGATGTTGGGATTAATTTAATCATTGGATCTCTGAGTATTTTTGCTCAATACCCTAACAGCACAATCTACCACTCATTTAATTGATTGTGACACATAGGAGGTCCCCTCACAGCCACCTTTCATTGTTCCTTGATCACAGACACAATTTGACATTCATTGCAAATGGGAAGTGAGGAAAAGTCACGGGTTTGTGCAGATGTTTTCTGAGAGAAAACGTGTGTTTAGAAAGCTGCAGCGTTCGGGGAACTGTGCCGGGGCACAGAGAGCTGGAGACAGGGAGAGGGAGTCGCAGAGGAGAAGCGGGGATAAAGGGCGAGGGACCGGCAGAGTCAGATGGACAGGGTGACAGAGACGCAAGGAGATACAGAGGGACGGAAGGCGGGCGAGGGGAGGAACAGACAGAAAGAAGGCCAGAAGAAGGACAGATAAAATCTGGGCAAGGAAAATTGAGACACGAGAAGGGTTAGATGGTCAAGCAAAGAGAGAGAGAATGAATGAAAGGGTTCAGGAGGGTGAGAAGATACGCAGAAGAGATAGCAAAGTAAGACGAGGGAAAGAGACAGCAGAGAGGAGGGGAATATAGAGGAGTAAGTACAGAGAGAGAGAGACTGATACAGAGGGAAAAAAGGTAGGGGCATACACACACACATACAGTCACAAACAGTGAGAGACAGAGCAATAGATTCAAAGAGGGACACACAGACACAGAGAGAGAGATGTTGAGACAAACAGAGAAAGAGAAAGAAACAGACAAAAATAAAAGCATACACACAGGCACAGAGCGAGAGACAGATTCAAAGAGAGAGTGAGAGACAGACAGAGACAAAGTGTGTGAGAGAGACGGAGAGTACGGGAGAGACAGACAGACACAGAAAGAGAGAGAGAGAGAAACACATATATAAACACACTGCGTCTGAGCCACAGATAAGCAAGGAGTTGGTTAGAGGGACAGGGAGAATCGAAGGCAACAGATATCGTATTAGGGAGGGGAAAAGGGATAAGAGACAGGAATGGGATATAGAACTGCAATATGCATGAGAAAAATAGACCCTAATACAACAGAAACACACACACACACTTGGAGGCAGAGAGAGAGAGGTAGAGGTAAACAGCAGATTCACATATAGATGCACAAAGAGCCTGAAAGAAGCACAGAGACAGACTGGGAAACAAAGACATTGCAATAAAGACAAAGGGATAGAGTCCAAAAGAGGAAAACAAACAGAAAGAATCATGAACTATGTATTTTGGAGAGAGGCACACAATTTTCTTAAGAAGCTACTAAAAGGTAAGGAGTGGAACGTTATGGAGGAGGGTGCAGAGCGTAGATAGATAGAACAGGAGACACTGGGAGAAAAACAACACATATCACACCAAGACCGATTGAATTGTAATACTTGGGAATAAATTACATACATATCTCCCTAGCTGCCTCTAAATATATATTATAATCTATATATGTGTGTGCACACAACCAGTTTGATAAATGCACACATTTCTTCAGTCTGACTAGCCTTTGCTTTCCATTGCCAAAATACCTAGACCTCCAGTCAATGCAATATAAACAATCATTCAGAATGCGCTCGGTGTTCTGGCTTCTTTACCGAACACCAAATGGAAACAAAAACACTTAATTCCAACACCACACCATTTCAGGGGTGCATGGGGTGTACTTCAGGACGTGCGGCAGTAATGGAGAGAACGAGTTACAGTGGCGGAGATACAGTGAGCGAAGAGGTGCCTTGCCAGCTCTGAGGCAAGACCGTGAAATCTGTGAAAGATACGAAAAGCAACGAGCAAAGTATGGCAAGGGAGAAGGATAACATATTGACTTCAGAGAGCAAAGGAAATCGATGGAGAGATAAAGAATTGAGCAGATATGCGCGAGAGAGAGAACACACACACGCACACACTAAACCCTGGCACATATACATGAACAAACAAGTTGTGCGAGCACATGCAGACGCACACACAAACATACAATCAAGCGCACACATGTACAGGACCCAAGTACATATACACACACGCACACAAGGCAAGCACAAAATCACACAGAACACCCTGCATACGTACAAGGCAAATGAGCATTTTCAATCCCCACACACAGTGACATAAATCCACAAATTTCTTATGCACTTAACATTCATGTAATGTGCATGCAAATCACACACACGTATGAAGCATGTGTAAATTTACACCACACAAGACACATGGTGACAAGGAAGAGATGAAGCACTAAAAGTAGAGAAAGAGAAAGAGAGGCAGAGAACAAGATCAAGAAGAGATGGTGAAAATGGAGGGTAATGAGAACAGAGCGCAGAGAATCAGCAATTGCAAACTGGTAGTGAATATAAATATTACAGAGAGGATGTGAATAAGTGAAACTGTCAAAATACAGAAAGCAAATCCCTACACAGCTGCAAGGTTTCCCTGTCACGGTATACCTGACCATTCTCACCACTAACCCGTCTCAGTGCTTTTGAACCAAATGATTGCTCTTATATCACTGTACCCCGTCTGGAGGAGAAAGGGTGGTAATGGAAGAAGTGACAATCCGCGGGTATCTGCAGCGAACAGAGACCTGGCCCCAAGCCTCTCACCTGAAACGTTTCACAGGGTTTGGAAGCCAGCAGTCTACTACACTCCTGAGCCTACCTTAATCCACTACAGTGCCTTCTCCACCTTGAGTGTAAAATGGCCGATGTGACATGTATTTAGGTGGGTAGGATTAGAATGGGAGCCAATCCTTCTCTCGCCCAATCTCTCTCTCGCCCAATCCCCAAAGAGACCACTGGGTAGAGACTGGGCTTGCTGGCTGGTTTTGCTCAAACACCGAGCCAAAGGTAGCAGCCCATCTGAAGTGTTCCTTCCCTCATGCAAGGACACTGAGGACAACTGGACCTTCTCTATGAACAACACAGCTCTTAAAACTGGGAACCGCCTGTTCTAGAGCGCACTGGAAGGAGCGCGCTGTTTAATCAGCTATGGTCGCCCGCGCACATCTCTACGTATCGACACAGTTGCTGATCTATGGCAACACGGTTGTGTTATTCTTTTTAAATGAGGAAACAAAAGGAAAAAAAGAACAAAATCACAGAATGAAAAGAGGTCAATGAAACAAAAAATAAGACGGGGAAGTTGAACTTTCTCTTGCATTCTACATCTCAGACCGGATGCCTATGGTGTGGACAGAAGCTCCTTCCGACGAATTGATAAATCTTCTCGGTGTCAATAGAGCTCAGCACGAAGCCGAGATCGGCCTCTCGAAGCCAGCACCGGTGCCAACACCACACTTCTGAACAGATCACACGCAGTCTGCTCTAAGCCCTTGCAGGTTTGACGCAGGCTGTGCTTATGCAGACTCCAAAAATGCTGCGTCCATTGGGGCCATGCAGGGGCCGGAGGGGGAGAGAGGGCAAGTGTTGGGGGAGAGTGGGGTGGGGAAACAAAGAGGGAGAACCTTTAAACACAACAACATGATGCCAATGTTGAGCCAGGAATTGTGGGGGGGTGGGCAAGTTTGGAGTGCACCCTTGTGCTTTGAAACACAAAACTAGGCTCTTCTAGCTTCTGAGCACTTTGTCAACAAGGCAAGGGAGGACACTGTGATACCCATCTCCGCTCCCTCCACCAGATCCTTACTTCGCTCTGCTGCCATCTGAGACCATAACCACAGTGGAGAAGTGAAGATCACAACCCTAAGCACGGCGTCCAGAGAGGCACGGACGTCGGTTATCATGGCTGCCATGACTAAGCTCCCTCAAGGACTGTTGCATTGAAGGATGAAAAGCTGATAGTTTGTGCATTGCCCAAATAGGCTCATTATCACCTCCTTAAAAACTGATTTCCCCCCCCCCCCGAGAGAAAAATATCCTCATTTTCTTTCCACTGCCCCTTTTAATCTGGAATCTTTCTACTCCTCCAGTCTACGGACAGATAATGCTGGGCACTGCTGAGAGAGCCAACGACAAAGATCTCGCAGAATGTGAAGTTTGGGCACACAAACAATTGCTCTAAAACTGCCTGGTTTAAACAAATGGCAGAGGGAGTTTAAAATGGGGTGGTGGTAAGGGGGGGGGGGTTTGCAGACCTGCATTGCAATGTACCAGCCATTGTTTCTGAGGCATCTCGCCCTGCTACAGATCCCAAAGTCTCCGCTGCACTTTTAGACATGAATCCATTCATTAAAACAAATACCAGACAGCAACAGCATAAGCACCAACAATATTTCTCCTTGAACAGTGTACTCAGAATAAAATGAAAATATGGCAGCAAAGTGGAAATGGCCAGTGAGAATCTCATTCTTAGGACAATCTATCACAACCAATTATACAGGACACTGTTTTAATATTTAATCTGTGGCTCTCAAAACACACAGGTGGCAAGCCCTTTAATAACTGGGCTATCCACCCAGTGGGCAAACACATTTGGATCCATCGTTCTGAGCAGTACCTTCCTCTTCACTTCCTCCCGCCCCACATCTGATACAAACGCTGTTGCAATATTTAAACAGTTCTTAGACTGCTATTGTGAATGTGAACAGCCCTGTGTGTCACATTAAGTGTAAGACTGTGGGAGGATGTGCGCATCTGCTGAATATACCTCACTACATGGTAGCATGTCAATAATTGTACAGATTCATTTCCTCCTGCAAACAGATCTTTGAGGGGGGATAAAAATGTATAAATATTTATCGTGTTAATGTTGCAGCCAGGACAACAACAACCTCACTGCAAGGAATGAATTAGCTGCAATCATTTGAGGTACCACACACACACACACACACACACACACACACACACACACACACACACACACACACACACACTCACTCACACACAAACACTCACACACACATTTAACACCAATCACCATGAGGCTTTGCTAAGTGTCGATTGCAGAGTGATTTTACCAGGGTAAAGCTTACCTAATGAGCCCGCCGCTGATTGCAACGAAGGGAAAAGGGGTGTTAAGCGGTCAGGCCAACATCACGTCAGCCACAGAGGCCGAGGGAGACCGGGACAGGTGCCCTAGCATCAGTCATCCTAGGTGATGCATCCTGTCTGCCGATCCCGTGAGTGGATCCAACGCAAACAGGGCTCTTTTCTGCTTCTCCCTGCCCGCTCGGAGCCAGCTACCCCAGGTCCCGGCCGTCACCCCCACACCCCCCCCCCACACTCAGCCCGCCTCACCCACCCTCTCCCCGGGCGGCCGGGGCCGGCATCTTATGCCCAACCATTGCGGATTTTCCGCAATCGTTCGCATTGTTTACCCATGAGTTTTTTTTAAAACACGCACATACTGTATATATGAGGAAAATGCGGTCCGATTGCGGATTGTTTTCGTTTTTTTCCCCTCTACAGCGACCCCCACCCCTTTCACACTGGTAACTCTCTCGCCTCAAGGGTCTCTCGTCCTTCCCCCATCCCCTCCCTCGAGGTCAGTCTCTCTGTGGTCACTCTCCGGCCACTCGCTTCCATGGGTCACTACCCCCCCTTACTCCTCGAACACTCTGCCCCTCACTACTGGCCAAACCTCCTCACTCCCCGACCACTCTGCCCCTTACCACCGACCAAACCACCCCTCCCCCATTCCCCGACCACTCTGCCCTCACCACCGGCCACCCACCTTCACTGCCCGGTCACTCTCTTCCACGCTACCAATCACTACCCGTCCCCTCACCAGACCACTCTCCCCCCCCCCCCCCACCACTTGTCACTCCCCGCCCCCTTCACCACAGATCACTGTCACCGTCCCCCTCACCCCACCATAAATCACTCTCCGGCCACTGTCTCTCTCCTCACCATCCGTCACTACCCCTCAACCCCACAGGCACACACACACACCTCAGCCCCAGTCACTCTTCCCGCTCCCTGACCATTCGGACCTTAGTAGGACTGGTCACTCTCCCTCGGCCAGTTATTCCCTTACTCACTCTCCCGCCCATTCTCAAACACTTAGCAGCCATTTCCCCCCTCCTCCCTCTCACTCCCCCAGTCCTCTCCCTCTTACCCATGCCCGCTCTCCTTCGACCCCCCCATGTCCCCTCCTCCTCTCACCATCCCTTCTGCCCCTCGCTCTTCCCTACCCTTTCCCCGGTTCCCCACCGCTCCCATTTTCCTGCCCCCCCCCGCGCAGTCTTCTGACACCCCCCCCCCTCCCTCTGCCTCCCCCCAGCCCCCTCACCTGCTCTCTCCGGGGCACCAGGATCAAGACGCTCCGCATCCGCCGCAGCTCCGCGCCGCTGGCATGACAAGGACGAAATCCAGCCGCTGGGATCTCTTCAGTATTTCAATAGAAAGCTGGTAACGTTCCGCTTTTCCCTCTCTCTCCTTCTCTCCCGTATAGATATATATATATATATGTGTGTCAGTGTGTGAGTGAGGGAGGAGGCTTGGAAATCCCAATCTTCACTCAAAAATACAACGATCAGTCTCAGTGCTCCGCTGTTCCGCGACTTCCCATCCGGATTCTGCAGCTCCGTTACCCGTTCTCAGACTGTGAAAGGCCAGCGCGGGAACCTTGACGCTAGCGGTTTCATCCTCTTGCTGCCGGTAGATTTTTTTCCCCTTTTTCTTTCTCTCTCTCTCTCTCTCCTTTTTTTTTAAATCCACTGGGTCTCCCCTGAATAACACAAGACAGCTGCTTAATGCTGGTAGGTGTGTGTGTGTGAGAGAGAGAGAGAGAGATGTGTGTGTATGTGTGTGAGAGAGATGGAGAGAGAGAGAGACAGACAGACGGGATGACAGTGAGAGAGGGAGGGAGAGAGGGATGGAGTCTGAGAGACTGTCTCTCATACAGACACACGGGCACACACAAACACACACGCACACAGAGGGGAGAAGACAGAGAGGGAGATACACAGCGGCACGGGGCTGCAAATAGCGACAGCCCCGCTCTCCACCTCCACTGAAATACACCAGCGCCTGCGATCTGGTGGTTTGAAAATCTGGCACGACGCTCCCGCGGAAGCAGGAGGCACAACCAACCTTACCGGGATATAGGGGTGGAGAGAAGAAGGAAAGCCCGATATGGATTTCTTCGTCCCGGAATCGCTTAGCAACAGATATTCCCGCTTGCGTTTATGTGGCGCCCTTAACAAGCGCATGCTATTATGTTGTACACCGAGATACAGTGAAAAGCTTTTGGCAGTGTGCTATCCAGGTAGTAAAGTGAAAAAAAAAAACCAATGCAGAATATAGTGTCACAGTTACAGAGAGAGTGCAGAGTGGGTAAACAAATAAGGCGCATGGGTCATTAGGGTATGCAGAGTTCATCTTCTGCATTTTTATTGTGTTCCCTCTATACTGCCTGGATATACTGATGTTTGGAATGATCTGTCTGGATGGCAGGCAAACAGAAGCTTTCACTGTATGCCCTTACATGTGACAGTAGTAAGCCAATCACTAATCTTCAGTGTCACACACACACACACACACACACACACACACACACACACCTCCGCAGGTCAGGCAGCATCTATGACAAGTCGGCGTTTTGAGCCTGGGGCCTTCATTGGGACTTTCAGTACCAATCTTCAGTGTATGGGGGATGGGGGTGTAGCTGCAGTAGTCTGATAAGAGGTGTCCTTGAGTCTGGTGGTATGTGTTTGTTTCTTTTATTCTATGGTAGAGTGAGTAACTGGGGTGGGAAGAGTCATTGATTGTGTGGGCTGTTTTCTCATGGCAGCAGAGCCAAAGGAGGGGAGGGTGGTTTGGGTGATCAACCAGGCTACATTCACACCTTTGTAATTTCTTGTGACTTTGGTTAGCACAATTACCATACCAAACTGTGAAGCTCTGGAAGGAAAAATCTGTTGGAGGAACTCCTATGGTCAGGCAGCACCTATGGAGACAAATAGATGGTTGATATTTCAGGAGGTGAGCATCAACTCTGATGACATTCCACCATCCCTCTGCCTCCATGGTCGCTAAGATCTTGCAGCCCTCTGTTTTCAGATTCCAGCCTCTGCTGTCACTTGTGTCTACATACGATGAAGATAGATACATAGATAAAGGAGATGGCCATTTGCCCCCACGTTCTTGCTCTGACTTTCAACAAAGACTTGTACCTCAGTGCCACTTTCACTCCATAAACCCTCTTTCCTTAATGTTCAACTATCTATAGATCTCTACCATGTGGCTGAGTCTCCACAGTCCTTTTTGGTGGACAATTCTAATGATCCCTCTGAGTGAAGAAATTCTTCTTCATTTCAGTCCTAAAAGACCCAGCCCTTTACGTTGAGCTGTGACCCTGGTTCTGGACACCACCCCACCCAGAGCTGGATGAAAGACGTAGAAGATCAGAATCACCACTGATGTATCTTGCAAAATTTGCTGTTTTGTGGCAGCTGTACCATGCAAGACATAAAAAATATTGCAAGTAACTAAATAAACAGACAAATAAAGCAAGCAAAAAAAAAACAATCATATAAATAGATGGGTGGATAGATAGATAAAGCAAAAGAGGAATATTGAGTTAGTATTCATGGGTTCATGGATCATTCATTAATCTGAAGGGAAGAAGTTGTTCTTAAAATCATAGGTCTTCAGGCTCCTGTACCTTCTCCCCAATAGTAGTAATTAGAAGAAGGCATATCCTGGATGAAGAAGGTCCTTAATGATGGATACCGCCTCTTGAAAGCATTGCCTTTTGAAGATGTCCTATTTTCTTCTGTTCTTGTGCATATGTACTTCAAAGTGCAAGGTTCAAAGTAAAGGCATTGTCTGAGTAGTTCCAACGGTCTGTTATGAAGCAATCCCACATAGAAAGCAGATAGACAGTGCTAGATGGTGATGTTGAGCAAGGGACATTATTGGCCGAAACAATGGGAATAATTTATCTACTTTTATTTCAGAAAATTCTGTGGGGTTTTTTTGCATGTTCCTTATTGATTGATTTGGAATCTGGCACTTTCACAGGAGGAACTTTGCCCCAGTACTTACTGAAGAGTCAACCCAGGCTCTTCCATTTCAGAGTCAGGAAAAAAAAACACACGATCTTATGATTCAGAGGTGAGAGCATCAACTCCCTGAGCCGCTATTGACTCACAGTTGACACAGTTATAAAAGGTAGAAAATCATTGCAGCAGAACTTAATCGCTGATCTATCACACTCATTTGCAAAATTACAGGATCTATTTATCGAGAATAATTAGGATTGATTCTGAATGTTATGATTGTTGTGTCTTACACAACCATAAGAAAAGCTGATTCTTTCAAGAAAATCTCTTGGAGTGTTTGGTCATTACAGCAAAGATTTAATTAACTTCATGTTTTGGTGTCAAACACACAACACAGACTGAGCTTAAGCACTGTCCCATCAAACTCCTCCAATGCAAGGACAGTACAGGTTAGATGCAGAGTAAAGCTGTCTGTAAGGAGTTTGTATGTTCTCTGCTGACCGCTTGGGTGTCCTCCAGCTGCTCCATTTTCCTCCCTCATTCCAAAGGTGTACTGGTCAGTAGGTTGATTGGTCATTGTAATGTTGGCCAGAAGGAACTAGTCTACAGATGAGTGGATTCAGATGAATCAAGGACGGGGGAAGTAAACAAATCAATTGTCTTTGCTTCCCTCATTTTGTGGACTCTGAACTGATTCTTCCTCTGGGATAATCAAAATCAGAGTAATTGAACGTGGACACAAGGAGCTTCAGATATTGATCTGCTAAACCTGAGGCCATTCTTAGATGAGTAGCTGTTTATTATGTAAAGTGACAGACCTACCAAAGAAACAATCTGTAATCTTGTTAGTGTCTGGGTCACCTAGTTTGACTGTTTTGAACCAGTCAGAGTTGAAATGAACAAATACACAAGGCTTGGGGAGGGGGAGGCAGAAATATAGAACATTAGCTATTACCCTGGACTAGAACCAGTAAGATGATGATCCAGGCAAGTCAGGTAACCTTGAGCCATTGGGATGGAGATCAACTGATGAGGAACATTGTAAGAGTCCAGAGCTCCTAATATATCATGGCGATGACTTGGTAGGAGGTTCACTATCGTGGATGTGAGTGCACCGTGGACACGTAGAGATTCGAAACAAGACCATGAGGAACATGGTCAGCAGCAGAAATTTCTATTCTTTGACTGTTTATGGAAGCTCAGGGAAACTTAATGGGTGTGCACGCAGGTACTTGGTTATGGTAGTTCACGTGTTCTTCCATTGAGACAATAAAGGTACTGGTCAGTAATTACATATTCTCTCTGTGCCTCCCTGAGCATTATTACAAGCGGTGATTCTTGTAACAGAATTGACATTCCTGTTGTGGTCTTGAGTGTGAATTTCTGTTTTGTCAGCAGGAGTCTCGATCCAAACCTCGTGGATGAGAAACAGAGAGATCTGGGGCTGGGTAGTTTGTTAGTGCAGCCCCACGATGAAAAATTCAGGGAATTCAGCAAGACGGGTGGACTTGGGTTGTTTTGATTGGAGGGATTCTTCTAGAAGTATGTATTGGGGAAATGGCCACAAACGGGGGAGTATGCTGGAGACTTGAGCAGTGAAGGCAGCAAAACTCTATTGATCCAAAGATATTTATCTTAGGATCAGTAAATTGTCCCGTGATTAGACTAGGGTCAAATCAAGAATTGCTGGGCAGCATGGCTGTTAGGCATCCTGACTGAATTGATGCTTTCTATGGTGCATCAATAAAAATTGGCAGGAATCAATCTGGATATGCTGAACTTCACTATACAGTGCAGAAGGGTGGACAAAGATAAAGTAATAACAGTGCAAAATAAAATGTAAAAGCTACAAAACAGGTAGATTGTGAGGTCAAGAATCCATCTTATCATACAAAAGGCTCCTTCAAGAGTTCATTAACAGTGAGATAGAAGGTATCCTTGAGCTTGGTTCAAGTATACCTTTTTCACGTAAATTTTAGAAACAATAATTAATATCCTGTACCCAGATTTATTTGGCAGTGACTTGTGAATTCCACAAGGTGTGAACAGCAGTAATGAGAGGTCGCCTGTGGGATCTCGTTCTGCCGGCATTGTCAGTTGTCAATTTCCTCTGTTAAGGCAGTGGCTACACTTCCAAAGTGCTCCATCGGCTGTGAGGTGTTATGAAGTCATGAGTGACGCCTCAGAAAAATAAACCCAGTCTCTGTTTTGTTTTATGACCGCGGTTTGTGGATTAGACTCATGTAGTTCACGTTATGATGCGTCACACAGAAATGCAGTCAACACTTAGAAATATGTACCCCATTCCTAAAGCACAGAAACTGGACTTTCAGTCCACTGTTGACAAGCACCCATTTACTCAAATCCCATCAAGTTCTACCCCTCACCTATATACACATGAACCTGGGGCACAGGAGGTGAGTCAGCTGCTCTACCGGTTCACCACTGGGCTGTATTTAAAGTAACATCAGAGTGCTATTTGCTATTTATAAAATTAGGTGCTATTCTGCCAAAGCACAATGGCCAATTAACCTACTAACCAACACATCTTCATGACACGAGAGGAAGGCAGAGCATGGTGTGTTGGCTGTTAACGCAAATGACTCATTTCAGAGTCTGTTTCGAAGTGCCTGTGATAAATAAATCTGACCCTGATCCTGATCAACAAGGAGAAGATTCAAAGTCCCCACAGACGGCACTGGACATTAGGATTGAACCAAGGATGCTGGGACTGTGAGACAGTGGCTCTATCAGCTGTATTACTGTGACGCACCTGATGTGACATCTCGTCCTATACTCTGCTTCCAAAGCGAAGCTGATGGAGCTTTATATCTGAAGCAGAGTGTTACAGATCCATCATTCACCGACGTAGAGCAATAGTGGCAGATCTATGGTATGCGTGTCCAAGATGGCACGCCCAAAACATTTTGTTGCTACTTGGATGCAGAGCCGCCCCTTGGCCTTTAAACCTCCATCCATAATAAAAAGATTCATAATAATTATTTTTTGTTCCAAATGAAGAAGTGAATGATTTTTTGAAACCTGTAACCCATAATTTTACAACTTCTTGTTGCTAATTCATTAATCAATGGTAATTGCTGTTCAAAAATGACCATGGTACATAAGAGAAATTTATAGAAAATCATCACCATTTTGGGCACACATCTTCAGAAATGTTCACCAACCCTGGCTTAGAGATTGAGGGCATTGTCTAACCCAAAGTTCTTCTGCCTCTACATCCTACCGATGTGCTGATATATTATTTCCCGAGGTTTCCATTCCATGTTACTTTGGTCAAGTTTATAAAAGTGAAAGTAACAACTCATGTATGGACTCATTAAAATACATGTACAAAAGAACATGGAAAATTAAACAAACTTGACATTGCATTACCATTCTGATATGTCTATCCATGGCCTCCTCTACTGTCAAGATGAAGCCATACTCAGGTTGGAGGAACAACACCTTATATACCGGCTGGGTAGCCTCCAACCTGATGGCATGAACATTGACTTCTCTAACTTCCGTTAATGCTGCTCCTCCCCCTTCTTACCCCATCCCTGATATATTTAGTTTCTTCCCCCCCCCTCTTTTCTCTCTCTCTCTCTCTCTCTCTCTCTGCCCTTCACTCTGCCTGTTCTCCATCTCCCTCTGGTGCTCCCCTCCCCCTTTCTTTCTCCCTAGGCCTCCCGTCCCATGATCCTTTCCCTTCTTTAGCTCTGTATCCCTTTTACCAATCACCTTTCTGGCTCTCAGCTTCACCACACCCCCTCGTCTTCTCCTATCATTTCGCATTTTCCCTCCCCCCTCCTACTTTCAAATCTCTAACTATCTTTCCTTTCGGTTAGTCCTGATGAAGGGTCTCAGCCCGAAACGTCGACGGTGCTTCTCCCTGTAGATGCTGCCTGGCCTGCTGCGTTCCACCAGCATTTTGTGTGTGTTGTTTGACATTGCATTGTTTGATTTCCTTCATGGGTTCAGCCCACCCCATTGTCTGGAACTGCCACCATCCTGTCTAACACAAAGTCCTGCTCAATCTTCACCCAGATCTCATTGAATCACAGATCTCCAAAGGCTCGAAATTTGCTCCTCCCTTATTGTCCCCCCCCCATCTCTTCTCCCCCAAGTTTGTACAGCCTCAGAACCAGCCTCGTTCCTCTACCTCTGGCTCTTGATATGACGCTTTCCACTGGTTTCATAGCTGCTGAAAGAATAGAAGGCTACCTTATCTGCACTTTTTCTGTAACTGTAATTCTGTATTCTGCATACTGGCATTGTTTTTCCCTTGTACAGCCTCAATGTACTTCTATTTGGAATGATTTCTCTGGAATTTTTAACTATATCTCACTACTAAACCAATTATCCCATTAGCAGCAATAATCTATGAAGACCAAACTTTCCCCTCCTTTCTTTTTGGGATCCATCTGAGTGATGTGCAGCTAGACCATTTATGCTGCACCATGGCACAGTTGGTAGACCTGCTCTTGTGACTTGTCTACTATCCTAATCACCAGTGCTGGCTTTATAGAGTTTTCATGTTCTCCTTGTGGCTATATGGTGTTACAGGTTCCTCTCATATATCCCAAAGCTGTGCAAATTTATAGAACAATTGATAATTGTAAATAACTGCACGTAGGTGAATGGTAGAACCTAGGGAACCAATGGGATTGTAGGGAGAAAATGGGATGATTGATCATCCCTCTGAGTATGGTAGGCCAAATGGTGAACTTCCATGTTGTATGACTCTTTCAGTGGACATTTGAGAGTCAATCACAGTGGTAGGTGGCTTAGAGCCACACCTTTGTTGGACTAAATGGTATGTAATAGGACATACATGGTAAATGGTAGGGCATTGAAGAATGCAGTAGAACAGAGTGATCTAGGAATGATGGTGCGTAGTTCCCTGAAGGTGGAATCTCATGTGGATAGGGTGGTGAAGAAAACTTTTGTTATATCGGCCTCTATAAATTAGAACATTGAGTATAGGCATTGGGATGTAATGTTAAAATTGTACAAGACATTGGTAAGGCTGAATTTTAAGTATTGTGTACAGTTCTGGTCACCAAATTATAGGAAAGATGTCAACAAAATAGAGAGAGCACAGAGAAGATTTACTAGAACGTTACCTGGGTTTCAGCACCTAAGTTGCAGGAAAAGATTGAACAAGTTAGGTCTTTATTCTTTGAAGCGTAGAAGGTTGAGGGGGGACTTGATAGAGGCATTTAAAATTATGAGGGGGATAGATAGAGTTGACATGGGGAGTCAATTGAGAGTAGGGGAGATTCAAACAAGAGGACATGAGTTGAGAGTTAGGGGGCAAAAATTTAAGGGTAACACAAGGGGGAAATTCTTTACTCAGAGAGTGGTAGCTGTGTGGAACAAGCTTCCAGTAGAAGCAGGTTCGGTATTGTCATTTAAAGTAAAATTGGATAGGTATATAGACAGGAAAGGAATGGAAGGTTATGGGCTTAATGCAGGTCAGAGGGACTAGGTGAGTGTAAGCATTCAGCACGGATTAGAAGGGCCAAGATGGCCTGTTTCCGTGCTGTAATTGTTATATGGTTATACTAGATAAGGATGGGATATTTCCCTGATTATTAACCATACCTCCAGATTACTAAATGTAAACTACAATACAGCAGATGTCAAAATCGGAAAGAAAAAATACAGACACTGGAAACGCACGGCAGGTCAAGCAGCATCTGTGGGAAAGGAACCAGTTAATACTTCAGAGTGAAGGTCCTTCAATAGAGCTTGGAAACAAGTTGAAACTTTCTCTCTTTCCCAGTTCTGCTCTAAGATTTTCCACCCCAAGTGTTAGCTCATGTTTTCCTTTCCAGAGATACTGTGTGTCTTCTGCATTACCATTCTGATAACCCAACCACCCTATCCATTAAATAATTAACCATTCTAATTCTCTAATCAACTTTCCTGCTTCTCTGCGCTTCTCGTCATTCTTGTGAGTGATCTGACTGCTTCTCAACCATCTCACTGCAAGGAGCAATCAGCGTGAACCCAAGAGCTAACAGATTTTAATCTTGATTCAGTGCCTAAGCATTCATTGTCCTCTGGCTGCGCCTCTAGAGTCCATTGCCCTTTCCATTTGGACCCACTTTGGAGTCATGAAGTCATAAAGTTGTGTGATGGCTATCTATGCTCATCCTATCTGCCCACATTAGGTCACTATCCCGCTAGACCTTCCCTATCCAAGTAACCGCCCAAATGACTTTGAAGCATTGCAATCGTCACTGCCCTTACCACTTCCTCTGGCAGACTGTTTTATAAGTACACACACATACTCTGTGAAGGTGTTTGCCTTCAGATTTTCTTTAAATTTCCCCACTTTCAGCTTAAACCCCTCTCATCTGGTTTTAGGCTCCCCCATCCTACGAGAAAGATTCTGACTGCCTACCCTACATATAACCCCCCCATAACTTTATCAAACTCTATAAGGTAACCCTTCAGCCTCTGACTTCCCAGTGAGGTTAAACCCAGCCTATCCACTCTCTCCTGATAACAAACGCCTACCTCTGAAGACTAGCCTCTGCTATACTGGGGAACAGCTTCTTGACATTTGCCCCGTCAACCATGTAATGCACTTCAGTGACAACACATTCTTCTAAACTGCAGAGAAGTCTGCATCGCAAGAGGTCCTTCCGCACTGCAATGTCTTCCTTAAACCACCACCCACCTTTCCTCACCTAAGACCCTCCTAGGATCTCCCCCCCCCCTTTGTCTTTCAGGGCAAAGAGCTAATGAATTGGCCACTGACTGTGATCTTCTGCTGCTGCGGCTCATCCACTTTCAGGTTTGATGTATTGTGCATTTAGCGGTTCTCTTCTGTATATCACTGTCGCAGTGCATGGCTATTTGAGTTACTGTCGCCTTCCTGTCAGCTTGAACAAGCCTGGCCATTCTCCTCTGACCTCTCTCATTAACAAGCTGTTTTTATCCACAGAACTGACACTCACTGGATGTTTGTATGTTTTGTCACTCCATTCTAAATAAACTCTCCTGGCTGTTGTGGGTGAAAATCCCAGGAGATCAGCAGTTTCTGAGTCTCATATTACCAGTCTGGCACCCAACATTAATTCCGTAGTCAAGGTCAAAGGTCTCCAAATTTGAGGAAGGACATTCTTGCTATTGAGGGAGTGCAGCGTAGGTTCACAAGGTTAATTCCCGGACTGGCGAGACTGTCATATGTTGAAAGATTGGAGCGACTGGGCTTGTATACACTGGAATTTAGAAGGATGAGAGGGGATCTGATTGAAACATATAAGATTATTAAGGGATTGGACACGCTAAAGGCAGGAAACATGTTCCCGATGTTGGGGGAGTCCAGAACCAGAGGCCACAGTTTAAGAATAAGGGGTAGGCCATTTAGAATGGAGTTCAGGAAAAACTTTTTCACCCAGAAAGTTGTGGATCTATGGAATGCTCTGTCTCAGAAGGCAGTGGAGGCCAATTCTCTGGATGCTTTCAAGAAAGAGTTAGATAAAGCTCTTAAAGATAGCGGAGTCGAGTGATATGGAAAGAAGGCAGGAACGGGGTACTGATTGTGGATGATCAGCCATGATCACATTGAATGGCGGTGCTGGCTCGAAGGGTCGAATGGCCTACTCCTGCATATATTGTATATTGTCATTTAGGCCACATTCCTTCCCCATTCTGATGTTTCACTATGTCTGTATGCTGTACTGCACGAAGTTGTTGCGGCATGAATGGCTGATTAAGTATCTACATTAAAAAGCGGACTACAGGTATACCTAATAAAGTGGCCACTGTGTGTATAAATTCAAGCTGATGTCACATGTAAGCATCCCAAAGAGTGCCAACCCCAACAATGATTTTGCATTTACATCGGTGAATGGCCCAGATATAAAGCTCTCCCCACCATTGAGCACATCTACTTGAAGCATTGTTGCAGGAAGACAGTATCCACCACCCATGCATGCTGTCTTCTTGCTGCTGCTATTGGGAGGAAGGTACAGGAAGCTCAGGACTCACACCACCAGGTTCAGGAGCAGTCATTACTCTTCAACCATTAGGCTCTTGAATCAAAGGGGATAACTTCAATCAACCTCATTGCCCCATCGTTGAAATGTTCTTACAACCTATGGAAACACGAGGAAATCTGCAGATGCTGGAAATTCGAGCAACACACACAAAATGCTGCTGGAATGCAGCAGGCCAGGCAGCATCAATAGGAAGAAGTACAGTTGACATTTCGGGCCGAGACCCTTCGTCAGGACTAACTGAAAGAAGAGATAGTAAGAGATTTGAAAGTGGGAGGGGGAGGGGGAAATCCAAAATGATAGGAGAAGACAAGAGAGGGTGGGGTGACGTTAAGAGCTGGAAAGGTGATTGGCAAAAGGGATACAGAGCTGGAGAAGGGAAAGGATCATGGGATGGGAGGCCCCAGGAGAAAGAAAGGGGGAGGGGAGCACCAGAGGGAGATGGAGTACAGGCAAGGATGATTGTGAGAGGGGCAGAGAGAGGAAAAAAAAGGGAGAGGTAAACAAGGGGGGGAATAAATAAGTAAATAAGAGATGGGGTAAGAAGGGGAGGAGGGGCATTAACAAAAGTTAGAGAAATCAATATTCAACCATCAGGTTGGAGACTACCCAAATGGAATATAAGGAACCTATGGAGTCACTTTCAAGTCCTCTTCATCTCACATTCTCGATATTATTTATTTATTTATTATTATTCTTATTTCTTCCTTTTTGTACTTTTGCAAAATTTGTTGTCAATTTTTGTTCTTAAATATTTCACCTTTCACCATAAACCTGTGACCTCAAGTTCTAGTCTCACCCAACTTGAGGGGAAAATACCTCCATTAATCCACCCTGTCTATACCCCTCA
Source organism: Hypanus sabinus (assembly GCF_030144855.1). Lineage (NCBI taxonomy): Eukaryota > Metazoa > Chordata > Chondrichthyes > Myliobatiformes > Dasyatidae > Hypanus > Hypanus sabinus. The sequence continues at coordinate 77,846,073 of NC_082721.1, forward strand.
TAATTTTGTATACCTCTACAAGATCTCCTCACACTCTTCTGAGCTCCAAGGAATAAAGACCTAATCTATTTGACCTATTTCTGTAACTCAGATCCTCAAGTCCCGGCAACATCCATGTAAATCTTTTCTGCTTTCTTTCAAGCTTATTGATAACTTTCTTGTGGATAGGTGACCAGAACTGTACACAATACCCTAATTTAGGCCTCACCAATGTCTTATACAACTTCAGCACAACATCCCAAGTCCTGTATTCAGTATTCTGATTTATGAAAGGCAATGTGCAAAAAGCTCTCGTTAAGACCTTATTTACCTGCGATGCCACTTTCAGGGAATAATGGACCTGTATTCCCAGACCCCTCTGTCTTTATGTCTCCACTTGCTGGGTGTAGCTCGCCCAGTGTTGATAGGCTTTCCCACATCTGGGTTAAGAGACAGATTGGGAGCAGATGGAGGGACGTAGATACCAAACAGAACTGCATATTGAAATGGGCAGTTTGAAACGTAGCCTGATGGGGTTCAATCCCCCTGCCAACGGGCAGTACCATTTTCCAATTTCATATGCGAGATAACTGGTGGAGCTCTTTCTTGCCCATTATTGTGGCAGTAAGCAGCTGATTCAGCCAAGGGAACAAATATTTCCAGTACAATTACTTGGTGCATTTGCACATGAGTTTTGGGGGCAGTACTTTCCACTTTAATCTCCTGTGGCTTCTCTTAAAATATATCAAAATATATTAATGGCACTAAGACAAAGGAACACAGAGATTTATATATAGCAAACTCATTACACTGGCATGGTTAGGAAGCAGCCAGTTCATGCATTATAACAAGGGCGGTCCTGGAACCAAGAGCTGATTTCCTGAGTGGTCATTTATCGCAAATCTTAGTAGAGTAGTCGGCGTGAATGTACAGGAAATCTAAAGTACATGTAGGACATCAGGATCTCAGGTTTTCCCCACTATTCAGTATGGCCATGATTGATCTGTTATGGCCTCTCCTGTTGCAATTCTCCAGCGATCTCAAGCCCTTGAATTTTTGAATATTTACCCATCCCTGCCTTAAATATATCTAGTGATCTAGCATCTACCACCCTTTGGGGCAGAGAATTCAGAGCTTCTGCCAGAAGCAATTTCTCTGTAGCTCAGTTTTAAATGACTGGTCCCTTATTGTGCAAAGCACCAGAGATTCTGCAGATGCTGGAGATCTAGAGCTGAACACAAAAATATCTCGGCAAGTCACAGGCAGTGCCAGTGGAGGGCAATAAACAGACGATGTTTCGGGCCGAGACCCTTCTTCGGGAGGGGAAAGAAAGGGAGCAGAAACCAGAATAAGAAGGGGGTGAAGGGGGAGGAGGAGTACACGCAGGCTGCAGGTGATGGGTCAGACCTGGTGAGGAGGCAAGTCAGTGGGGGAGGGGAAGAAGTAAGAGGCTAGGAAGGGGTTGGTGGAAAAGGTAAAGGGTAAAGAAGAAGGTGTCTAATAAGAGGGGACAATGAAACATCGTCATCTGGTATGGAGAGGCCACTGCAAAGGATTGGAAAAAGCTGAAGCAAGTTGTAAACTCAGTCAGTTCCATCATGGGCATTAGTATCCCCAGCATCTAGGACAGCTTCAAAAGGTGATGCAACATGCTCTCTTCTCATTGCTATCATCAATGAGGAGGGACAGGAGACTCAATGTTTCAGGAACAGCTTCTTCCCCTCCTCCATCAGATTTCTGAATGGACAATGAACGCAAGAACACTACCTCAGTATTTTTCCCTCTCTTTTTCAAAGATTCAAAGTACATTTATTATCAAAGTATGTAAACAGCGTGGAACCCTGAAATTCATCTTCACCACAGACAGCAACAAAGCGAAGAACCATGGAACCAACTTGTTCAAAGAGAAACATCTAACTCCTCTTCTCCTGCACAAAAAAAGCGCATACTTCAACCAAAAAAATGAGCAAAAACACAGAATGTAAAACATAAAATTAAAAGGCATATTTCAGTTCCGTTCAGAATACGCATCACTTATTTATTTCTTTATATATATATTTATTGTAATATATAGTTTTTATTATTATGTATTTGTAATGTAGTGCTGTAATGTAATGTTGATATGCCAGTGATATTAAATGTGATTCTGATTCTGAAGGAGGTGATGGGAATGTGAGTAGAAGAGATTGGGTTAGAGGGTAATATTGCAGGATATTATTACTGTATTGCGTACCTGTGTCCCCTCATCTGTGATCCTCCCACAAGTGAAAACATCCCATCAGTCACCATGTCAGTCCTCCTTAGGAACTTCTATCTGTGAATATTATCCCTCATTCATCTAAGCTCCAAGGACTTCAGACTCAAGAAAGAGAATTGGCATTAATTTTCTCACATCTCTGCCCCATGTGGGATACTGTTGACAGATCAAGCATGCTCTTGTTATCTTCACTGTGGGAGTAACATACAGGAGACAACAATAATTCGGAAAGCTTGCCTGGTTTACTGCTGTCCCACAGAAAGTCTGTTGGATAACTGCCTTCTTCCACACTAACATACCGCTGGCTTTACCATTGTCTGCTAAGTTGCTATTTATTGTTGGTAAATTTAACATTATTATATTGTTAACTGATTGTTGACTTACTGGATTTAACTTCTTTTGCTGACAATTGATTGATTTTTTTGGACATTAGAGGAATCGAGGGATATGGGGTTAATGCAAATAGGTGGTACTTTAGGTGAAAGATCAGTAAAGATCTTATTATAAAGTGCTGCTGTTTTTTTTCCTGTGCTAATGTTCTTGATAACTTCTTAAGCAGTCAGTGTGGGCTGGAGGCTGATGATGGATGGAACTGTGAACCAAACTGAGAGGCTCTTAAACATCTTATATCCTGTTGGTTCTCTTCTCTGCTCATTACCCTGCTGCTTTTTTATTACTTTGCCGGTTCCCTAATACTCACTGGTTCCTTATTTCTCTGTTGGTTCTCTGTTACCCTGCTGGTACAAAATGCTTCTTGCGGTTTGTCGCCTCGTCACGGTGGAGAGGCTTGTGAGTTTCTGAGATCCCAAAGTTAATGCCATCTGGAGCTTAGCTTCTGGTAGGGTCACTCATGGGGGTAAGGTCATGGGGGAGGTTCTGGAAAGTGATTCAAGATTCAAAGCACATTCATTATCCAAGTATGAATGCAGTATTCAAAACAAAGAAACACCGTAGAATCTGTTCAAGGAACGTGCAAAGAAAAAACCCAAGTAAAATAAACAGCAAAAAAAACCAAGCAAATAGCACGCAGGATATTAAACATCAAACTACAGAGTCCTTGAAACAGTCTAGGAACGTTTAGTTTTGTCCAGCTCAGTTCAACCTACTGCTGAGTCGTTCATTGCCTGTGGGCTGCAGAGCCAGTCCGCCCTGATCAAAATCGTGTAAAAATGGCAAACAAAACTAGTAATCAGAAACCCAACCAATGAAGCAATCCAACCGAGACCTCAATGGTAGAGCTAAGATCACAACGTTAGTGAAGGGGGAGGAAGGCAGCAGTAGTGAAGGGTCCCCATTTGCACTCCATGCCACTGGACCCTAACCCCAACCGGTCAGAGTCTGCCCATGCATCAACCTTCCTACATTAAACAAAGTCACACGCAGGCACTCTCCAACCCTTTAAGAGAACATCATGCACGACTCGAGTGATCACACAAAAAAAAGGTACACAATGACCCTGCTGGCTGTCCATTTCTCTGCTGGTTTGAGATTTAATCTGCTGCTTCTCTATTTCCACATCAATCATGTTACTTATTCAGCATCAGCTTCCCCTAAATTAGATATTTTTTAGGTGCCTTCTGTGATTCCATGGCAGACTTGCCTCTGAATTAGAAGCTTGTGAGCACAAAATTCAGACAGGATTTGAGGGCGGGATTGAAGCACTGCTTTTTAAATGAAATATTAAACCAAGCTCCCATCTGACCTCTTAGGTGATGTTGAAGATCTTACCGTGGCAATTTGAAGAGGCAGTCAGTTCTCCCTGGTTTTCTGCCCATTGTTTTGTCCTCAGCCAACACCTGAAATAGATTATCTGGTCATTATCACATTGGCAATAGCAATATCTGAATGATTAATGAGTTCAGAAGATATTCCTCAGTGTGCTGTTTTATTTTGGAAGTTGTAATACCAGAACTTGTTAAAGTAGTGGAGAGGAGGATAGCACAATAAAGTAGAAATGTTGTATTTTTACACTGGAGAAGGCCTTTGCAAAGTTCAAAGTTCAAAGTCAAGTTTATTGTCATGGGCACAATTACATGCATGCACAGAAACATCACAGGTGCATCACATCATATAAGCAGCAATCACAAGAAAAACATCAATGCAAATTGAACAGAATTTTTCACAGGAAAGAACACAGAGGAAAAAAGTCTATTGCAGGGCAAAATGATCATAGTTTTGCTGAACTGTAGTGATTAAGAGTTTTATTATTAGGTTTAAAAACTAAATACAAGAGATTCTGCAGATGCTGGAAATCCAGAGCAACACACACATAATGCAGGAGGAGTCCATAGCACAGCATCTATGGTGGGGTTTAAGCAATTGATGTTTTGGGGTAAGACCCTTCATCGATAGAAATGAAGGGGGAGGGAATCAGAATAATAAGGTGGGGGGAGGGGAAGGAGGTCAAGCTGGAAGGTGATAGGTGAAGCCAGGTGATGGGGAAGATCGGTGGGTGGGGGAGGGGGAATGAAGTGGGAAGCTGGGTAGGCGATGGGTGGGAAAGGTAAAGGGCTGAAGAAGGAGGAATATGATAGGAGAGGAATGTGGACCGGGGAAGGAGGGTGGGCACCAGAGGAAGGTGATAGGCAGGTGAGGAGAAGAGGGGAGCCAGAATGAGGGATGGGAAAAGAGCGAAGGGGGAGCGGCGAGAACCTAACAAAAATCTGAAAAATTGATGGTGGTGCCATCAGGTTGGAGGCTATCCAGACAGAATATAAGGTACTGCTTGTCCGGCCTGAGAGTGGCCTCATTGTGACAACTGTATGCTTGAAGGGAAGTAGCTGTTCTTGAACCTGGTGCTGTGGGTCTTCAGACTTGATGGCATGGCCTGGATACAGGAGCGCCAAACAAGCCAAATTCCACAGTGAATAAAATTTGACCCGGAATCACACAAGAAGAGATGAGAAAGGAAGAATAATTCCTTGATTTGAGAAGAGGCTTAAAGGAAGGAAAGAAAGATAGAGATGAGGCAATCAAACACCCACAAAGTTCATGCCCCACAATGTTCCCACTCTCCAACTTTAAGACATGGAAGAGATGACTCAAAGCATTGTCTCCTATTATTGGAGAACAGTGTTGTACTGCAGGGTCAGGTTGGTAGAGGATCCTTGTCCTGTGGACCTTGCGTGTAAGGCTAATTTTCTTTGTGTACCATGGGTGGACATTGGCACAGCTACTACCTCACAGTACCTGTGCCTCAGGTTTAGTCCTTACCTTTGACATGGTCCATCTGGTGTGTGTACTGGCCGATTGTGCCTCTGATGTTTAGGGCTGCAATGAAAGTTCTCCATCTCTGGCTTCCTTCATCATGTCAATGGCTTCCGCTCGGTTTTCTCTGCTGTCAGTCATGCAAGTCCCGGGTGGAGACCCAGGAGTACTGTCCAGCTCAGATATAAAAGGATCCTTCATTGTAATAGATTTGTTTTACAAGTCAGGTTTGTTGGCCCTGAGCTGAACCCTGGAATCTGGAGGACCAGTGGACCACTCTTAGTCTGTCCTCTACCCTTTGACCTGTTTGGCATGGGTGACTCCACCAAGAGCCAAAGCACAAGGCCCAGATTCCAGCAAGTATAGGTCTCCAGGTCACTGAGGCATGCAAGCGTCCAAACAGTGACAAGGAGGACTGACCTACGGATTGGTCAATTAATTGATGGCATAGGAGAGTGATGGGAGAATCAGCGTTGTGGGACAGAGTAGCTTACAGTGAAATAAGTGGAGGAACGGGATAGTACTGAGGGTTCAGAGGGCTTGGCGGCCTTCTACGTCAGGAGGAAATAATGAACAATATAATGAGCAAAATAATGAATGACAGCAGCTTGAAGCTTCCGTTCTGAAAGTGTATATACCCAGGCTCAACCAGCAAGTTTGGGATGATTGAAATTATCTTCTAGAGTACAAAACAATCAAAAGCATGGACCTCATCTTACATGGGGAGAGCCACCACTCAGTGAAGGCAGGCATCATTGCCTTCAATGCGGCTTCGGCCAGCTGAGGGAAAGAGGTGTTTGGTGATCTGGGTCAAAGTGCAAGCACAAAGCCCTGACTCTACTAGACAGCTGTGATCCTATAACTACATTTGAAATTAGTATAACCATAGTCACTCAAATGTAAGTGCTCCCCCACTGACACGTCGTCCACTCACCCAGCCTCATTTCTGAAGAGGAGATTGAGTGGAGCCCCTCTCTATAGGGCCATCTACATATTGCTACAGAAAGTTTTCCCTGACGCACTTAGCAGATTTCACCCCATCTACTTCCTTAGCACTAAGGAACTCCTAATCAATATTTGGGAAGTTCAAGTCGCCTGCTATTGCAACCCTATATTCCTACACCTATCTGTGAGTTCCCTGCACATTTGCTTCTCCTATTCCCACCGGCTATTGTGTGGCCTATAATAAAACCCCATCAATGTGATCACCCCTTTCTTATTTCTAAGTCCTACCCTTATGTCTTCCCTAGATGTTGCTCCCAGGATATCTTCATGCACTGCTGTGACATCTTCCCTAAACAGTAGTGCAACTCCTCCTCCTGTTTTGCCTCCACCTCTGTCACATCGATACCCCAGAACACTGAGCTGCGAGGCTTGCCCATCCCTCAACCATATTTCCATAATAACATAACATCACAATGCCATGTGCCCATCCAGGTTCTGAGTTCATCTGGAAGACTTCCTGCACTACAGTAAATGCCAATCCAACATAACAGATTCCAAATGCCATTTCTACCTTTGACATTACTACAGGATTCAAAGTAAGACCGTATCTACTTAATGACCGTTGTTATCACTCAGCTTCCTTGTCAAAGTCTTACTTATGAACGTCGGTGCACTTGGACCTCAAAGTAGCCCTTCACAAAATGTTAATTCGTCTCCCTTTTAAACTCTGTTCTCAACAATGGGCTTATTATCACCGCAGAGGTCGCACCAACACCATCTCTGTAATATCTTCCAAATTCACTGGCCGGATATGTCAACCATCACCAGTGTCTCCCCCCTGCCTCCCCCCGGCTTAATGTTTTTTAGATTAGATTAGATTATGAGGCCACTCAGTCCCTGTTTACTGCCATTTAGTAATGCATGCATTAAGAAATGATACAATGTTCCTCCAGTGTGATATCACAGAAACACCAGACAGACCAAGACTAACTGACAAAAACCACATAATTATAACATATAGCTACAACAGTGCAAATCAATACCATAATTTGATAAGAGCAGACCATGGACACAGTAAAAAAAAAGTCTCAAAGTCCTCGATAGCCCATTGTCTCACGTAGACGGTAGAAGGAAGAAAAACTCTTCCTGCCATGAACCTCCAGCGCGGCAAAACTTCCCGATGCCGCCTCTGGAAGCACCCGACCACAGCCAACTCTGAGTCCGTCTGAAAAACTTCGAGCCTCCGACCAGCCCTCCGACACTGAGCACCATCTCTACCGAATGCTTCGACCTCGGCTCCGGCCGCCAAGCAACAGGCAAAGCCGAGGATTCGGGGCCTTCCTCCTGAAGATTTCTCGATCGTACAGTAGCAGCGGCAGCGAAACAGGCAGGCCAGAAGTTTCACCAGATGTTTCTCCTTGCTTCTCACGTCCGTCTCCATCAAATCAGGATTGTGCACGGCATCCTACTTAACAACAAATCTCTAATTATATTCAGTCTACATTGCTTGCATGACCATTGCCAGACTTCCTAAACTGGAGTTGGCAGCTCAGTCAAAGTAGGAGATTATTGCGACAACAGAAGTTTTTAAAGCTTCATTGGGGATCCACACTGACTGGATGGAATCCATTGTCTGCGATTGGTCCAAATGGGTAAGGAACCTCTGGGTTTGTGCTGAGAATGTCACATCTCCTTCAGAGTACACAAAACTTCAGCACAAATGGTGAAAGTAAAGTACCATCCCCCAAACCACACGCCCACTGGTCCTAGCAAATTCTTCCTGCTCCATCTGTGGAAGAGACTACGGTTGCCACATCAGCCACCTCTGAACCCACAGATGTGAAGTGGGAAGGAGGAGCTTCCTGGCAAGAGATACAACCTGTCAAAACCAAAAGAGCAATCAAAATGTGGGTGCACAAGGGTCATAATTAGAAAAGGACTGTTATCCTGACTTGGAAGAGATTACAGAAAGGGATGAAATTGTGGGGGAGTTTGAAACCAAGATCAAATCAAGAAAATCAAGAATGCCACCTTTAAAATTTAGGCGTCACTGGTCTGGGATCCATTGAATTAAGGCTAAACTGGATCTGATGCAAAGTAGATGTGTTGGGCTTGAATTTTTAACCTGTAGGAATAAATAAGGGGTGTCCATGGAGGGGCAGCTCACTCATTTTTGCTCCCTATCGAAATCTCAGCTCTCATTAGTGGCTCCGCGTAACTCTTTGCATGCAATAGTGCCTGTACCCAGGTACACCGCTTCAACAGGCAGGCTAAACCAGGTGACAGTATCCAGCAGCCTCCATACCCTGGAGAGACAGGGACACATGCCTGTCCCAGCATGCAAAGTCAGCTCCGGCGGACTGGGCGGATGAGATCGACAGTGAGATCCAATGGCTGGGAAGGTGGGACTGCGATATTCCGTAGAGAGCCAAGGGCGTGACAAGGCTCAGAATGCGTCACGCCCATCCACTGCATTCAAGGAAAACCTCGTGTGTGACGCTTGATTGTACCACCAGACCCAGACTTATGAAGTTGAGAGAGCGGAGCTGCCCCGCGTAATGACTTTTCCATTTTAAAAACTCTCCCCCACAGGTTTCCTATCATCATCAGACACGTCAGACAACCTCCACCAGGAACAAATAAAAACACCCCTGAAGGCAAGCCTGCAAAATTGTTTTTAAAAATGTTGTTAGGAAGAGAGCACCCCACAAGCAATAAATGTCACCCAGGCAGAATTTACATTTTCATTCACTTTGCTTGGGAGCGCTGCATGCCGCTTTCAATATTCAGGCACAGGCACTGACCAATTCCTTCATTAGTGGGGTGTGCTGTTGAGTGGGGAGACTGGGTGAGAAGAATCTAGGTGCTAAAGCAGAGGGAGTAGGGTGGGGAGGTAGTGTTGCAAGGGCACAAAATAAAAGGTGTTTGTCAATGCAGGAAAGGAAATATTTTTAGTCAAGAGATAATGAAAGCAAAAAAACCTGAGCCAGTTTGCAATTATTATCACTGATTTTAATTTAATCGAGCTTTGGCAGACCAGAAACTGATGTGGCTCTTGAGTTTACTCCAATAACTGGAAATACCTGATTTTATTAAACACTAATAAAGACTCAAAGCTCCCAAACTGGAGCAGAAATAAAGCAGAATCTTAGATGTGCCCAACAGTATAAATGTGCTTTGAGGATTCACACTGTTAATAGCGACAGATATTATTTCTCAGTTATGCTCTTTCAAACATTTAACTATCAGCTCTTGCTTTGATTCAGTGATTTTCCCCTTGATGAACAGCACTGACGAATTAGACCCATCATCGTTGTAGCTTGATCCTTTGCAGAGTGTCTGGGTGAATTATATTTCTCCATCACTAATGGTCCTTGGGTCTACAGTGGATATAAATGTCCTTTAATGAGGTTTGCAACATACTGGGCTTAATAGATTCACTGGTGACATGGCAAAATGCTATGATCCAATATATTTGAATTCTCAGGAAGCTGCTTCTAATGTCTGAAGCCTCCTAATCACCCGCAGGGCTGCAGGTTGAGGTAAATTATTGGATACTTGTAATTACTTCCAGAACTAGAGTCATGCAGTCATATAGCAAAGAAATGGTCCTCCAGTGCCAACTGATTTGCCCATCTACACCAATCCCATCTGCGTGTGTTGAGTTCCTATATTTCCACCCAAGTGCCTTTTTAAATGCTACTTAAATATAGTGGACCAGTTCTAGCAGAGGTACAAGAGACTGCAGATACTGGAAACCAGAACAACAATCTTCCGGACGATCTCAGCAAGTTCAAATGCTTCAATTTATTATCAGAAAATGCATACAGTGTACAACCTGAATTTCTTACTCTTCACAGACAACATGAAACAAGAAACCACATAGAATGAATGATAGAAACATCAGAACCCCAATGACCTCCCCCCCTTCGCACAAGCAGGAATTCAGCAGGAGTGTGGCCTGAAATGTCAAAAGTGTGTTGCCTCCTACAGTTGCTGCGTGACTTACTGAGTTCTTCCAGCAGTTTGTTGGACTAGTGTCTTCTATTTTTTTTGACTGCCTTCTGTAGTATTGCTTCTGATTGCGTAATTAGTTAATATTTGAGAAAAAGGAGGGTATGCATAAAGCTATGGCAAAGTTTGGAAACATTTTGGGTGATGTGTAGGTCCCTGCTTTGGTCTCAGCCGATGAAATTTGATTGCATTTAATTACTTTTTGCTGGAGTAGCCAGCTTTTTTTAGTCATCCCTAATTATCCCTGAGAAGGAGATGATGAAGCACCTTCTTAAAACACTGCAGTCTGTTTGGTGAAGGTGCTGCTGGGGAGGGAGTTCCAGGATTTGTACCCAGTGGAGAAAAAGGACTGGTGATAGATTTCCAAATAGGAAGGTGTGCAGTTCAGATGGGAACCTGCAGGGGGCGGTGTTCCCAAGCTTCTGCTGTCCTTGTCATAGAGTGACATAAAATGGAAGCAGGCCATTCATCCCAACTTGTCCATGCCAATCAAGATGTCAAAATCAAGTTTATGCTATGAAAATCTGACAACAGCATCACAGGCACATAGCATCAATAATCAACATTCACAAGAAAAACAAATTATATACAATGTTTACAACTTAATGCCCAGTACACTGTTAGCATTTAGGGCAGCAATGAAGATCCTCTATGTCTTGTGATGTTCTGGGCTTCCTTCATCATCAGTAACTTCCTCTCAATTTTCACTATTCTCAGTCACGAGTAGAGCTTCAGGAATACCGTCACACTCAGATGTAGAAGGATTCTTCTTTGCTGTTTCAGTAACAATTTTCTTTTACCAGTCAGGGTTGTTAGGTCCTGAGCTGAATCCTCGAACCTCAAGCAGCGGCGGACCATTCTTAGTCTGGCCTCTACCCTTTGATTTATTGGCATGGGTGGCTCTACCAAGAGCCAAAGCATAAAGTTTTGATTCCAACCAAGATAGCTCTCTGGGGTTTTAAGGAACGTAAGTCTCCAAACCATGACAAGTTTGTGGTCCTGTTGGAGGAATGTTTACAAGAAAGACCACAATTAGAACATAAAAGTAAAGCCCGTCCAAGCTATTCGCATTTGCCTCATTTTGCCCATGTCCCTCTAAACCTTTCCAATCTTTGTAATTGGAACTGGTGATAGACTGTCCAAGTACCTTTTAGATATCGTTAATGCACCTGCCTCAATCACCTCCTCTGGCAGCTTATTCCATATACTGACTTTCTTCCGGATGGAAAAATTTGCCCCTCAGATGCCTATTAAGATCTTCCCCTCTCATTCTAATCATATGTCCCCTAGTTCTCAATTTCCAATGCTGGGGAAAATATTGACTGCATTCACACTATCTCTGGTGCTCATAGTTCACTCTTGTCTCCTAAGCTCCAAGCACTAAAGTGCCATTCTGCTCTACCTCTCTCCATAACTTATCCCTCTGAGTCCTGTCAACATCTTCATAAACTTCCTTAGTTGATCAGTTCATCAGGGTCATCTGCTGTATTCAGTGCTCCCGCTGCAGGCTTCTCTACACCAGTGAGACCCAACGTAGATGAGGAGACCACTTTGTTGAGCAGCTTCACTCCTTCCACATAAAAGGCAGGATTTCCTGGTTGCCACTTATTTCAACTTCCCATTCCCAGTCTGACACGTTGGTCTTACTGCCACGATGTGACCGCGCTCAGGTTGGAGGAGCAACACCTGATATTCCATCTGGGTAACCTCCAACCTGATGGCATGAACATCGATTTCTCTAACTTCTGGTAATTTCTCACCCCTCCCCCTTCTCTCTCCTTCTACATTCCTCATTCTGGATCCCTTCTCAATTCTTCTCTTCTAACTACCTGCCCATCATCTCCCTTCTCCTTCCATTTCTTCCATGGTCCACACTCCTAGAGTCATGGAGTCAAGACACACTAACGTAAAGAAATAGACCCTTCAGCCCATATAGCCTGTGCTGAACAATAAATCTGCTTAGTCCTATGGACCTGCACATAGACTACAACCATCCATACAGCTTCCATTCATGTATCTATTCAAATTTCTCTTAAATGTTGAAATTGAACCCACATCCACCATTTGCACTTGCAGCTCATTCCATACTCTCACCACTTTCTGAGTGAAGATGTTTCCACATATGTTCCCCTTAAACATTTCACCTTTCACCCTTAACCCATGACATCTAATTGTAGTGTCATCCAGCCTCAGTGGAAAAAGCCTGCTTGCATTTGCTTTACCTATACCACTCTTAATTTTTTATATCTCTGTCAAATCTCCCATCAATCTTCTAAGTTCTAGGGAATAAAGCCCTAACTTATTCAACTTTTCCCTATAACTCAGGTCCTCAAGCCCTGGCAATGTCCTTGTAAAATTTCTCTTCACCGTTTCAATGTATTTACACCCTTCCTGTAGGTAGGTGACCAAAACTGCAGACAATATTCCAAATTAGAGCTCACCAATATTTTATACAAATTCAACATGACTCTATACATTAATTTATGAAAGTCAAAAGCCAAATGCCTTCTTTATAACCCTATCTACTTGTGACACCATATTCAAAGAACTTTGGATCTATATTGCCAGATCCCCCTGTTCTATCTCACTCCATAGTACCCTACTGCTCATTGTGTAAGACTTACCCTAGCTGGTCATTCCAACATTCCAACATCTCACACTTGTCTGCATTAAATTTCATCTGCCATTTTTCAGCTTATATTTCAAGCTGGTCCAGATCCCACTGCAACCTTTGATAATCTCCCTCACTCTCCACTACATCCCCGTTCTTCAAATTCATCTGCAAATTTGCTGATCCAGTTAACCACTTTATCATCCAGGTCATTGATATAGATGTCAAACAACAATGGATTCAGCACTGATCTCTGCGGCACACCACTTGTCACAGACCTCTAGTCAGAGAGGCAACCATCTTCTATCACTCTTTTTGGCTTCTCTGCAAAGCCAATGTTTAATCCAATTTATTGTCTCATCTTGATTGCTGAGTGACTGATCGTTCTTAACCAACCTCCCACGTAGGACCTTGTCAAAGGCCTTGCTAAAGTCCATATGGACAATATGGACTGTCTTGCTTTCATCAACTTTCCTGGTAACTTCCTCGGAATGCTCTATAGGATTTGTTAGACAAGACCTACTATGCACAAAGCCATGTTGACTATCCCTAATCAGTCCCTGCCTGTACTCTTATCAGATTGTTTCTTTTTCAGCCCTCTACCTCTTCCACCTATCACCTCCCAGCTTCTTCATCACCCCTCCCTGACCCACCCAACTTCCCTCTCACCAATCACCAGCCAGCTTGTACTCCTACCTCTCCCTCCCAGTACCCCCACCCTGGATTCTTATTCTTGCTTCTTCATTCTTCTTTTCCAGACCTGATGAGGGATCTCAACCCATATTCCCCTCTGCAGATGCTGCCTGACATGTTGAGTTCCTCCAGCATTTTGTGGTGTGTTGAGCAATATACAAACTGTGGCCTCAGCAACTTGTTAGCAGAGGTTGAGGATTGAGTCAAAAGTGTCAGGTTGTGCTGCTGACTGGTGAAACTTAAATAAGCAAGCAGCAGACAGACAAGACGCAGAGGAAGATTTACAGAAGAATTAACGTAGAAGGACAGGCTCCACAGACAAGCCTTGTATTCCCTTGAGTGTGGGAGGTTAAGGTGTAACCTAATTGAGCTGTTAAAGATGATTAAAGTTGATAGGATAGATAGAAAGAAACTGCCTTCTTTGGCAGGGAGTTCAGTTCAAGTTTACAGAAGCTTCAAACCTGAAATTGGAGTTTGGGTGAGGAGGTGTCAGATATCACTTCCAGGCAACAGAGTTGATAGAGGAACTGCCTCAGAGATTCAGGTTCAATCCTGATCTCTGGTGCAGCCCATGTTGAGTCCAGTCGTTCTCCCTGTGATTGTGTGATTTTCCTCTAGTTGCTCAGCTTTCCCCTCACATCCAAAGAGGTGGAGGGTGTTGGGTTAATTGGTTGCTGTGAGTTGCCCCTGGTGCAGAGATGAGTGGTAGAACTGGAAGGGGAGTTGTTGGGAAAATAATGAGAGTCAATGAGCATAAATTGGTGGTTGATGGTCAGCATGGACACAAAGAGGCTGAATGGCCTATTTGTGTTTCCGTGAGACGATCTTGCTCTGTCAATCTCAGGTGGTAGCTCCCACGTAGAGTGTCAAAACTCTTGTGAACAGCCCCAACACTGACGGACCTGAATATCCCTTCACTAACTCAAGCTGGGAACTCAAGACTCACCCTGAATGATGCAATGTCATGTAACTCAGAACATGTGGTGGTGGCTACGTCGTCACCTGGAAGGACATATTGGAAGAGGAATGTCACCTGGAGTGAACTCTGGTGTCAGTAATGCACTCTCCTGGCATCCCAGTGGCATGTGAGCATCTCACGATTCTCTGGCTTTCAGATATAGAGGCAGCAGAACACCTTAAATCCCCAGTTGTTATCATGATTGTCTTTCAGAAAGGAGTCAAATCTGCTTTTGGTGTCTACAAAGGGGTGTACTTGCTGCATGCCCTAAGGATCTCATTGGCAGTGACCTCTTCAAATTGCAATTCCCTAAATTGCAGTGTGGATTCTGTCCATATACAGACACACATCGGTGGCAAGACGGACACAGGGAACAGAGCCAGCCATTGTGCATGAGTATATCTGATGTCAAAGGACAAGTCACAATCTTCGACAAGTGTGATGGGTCCGATTCCCTGGGCAACATTCTTAGATGGTTTGATTACTCCAACAAAGATAATGATTAGCTACCCAAGCAACACACACAAAATGCTGGAGGAACTCAGCAGGCTAGGCAGCAGCTATGGAACAGACTAAACTATCAATGTTTCAGGTCAGGATCCTTCATCAGGACTGGAAAGAAAGTCGACATTTTGATCTCGGCCCGAAATGTTGACTGTTTACTCTTTTCCGTAGATGCTGCCTGACCTGCATTTTGAGTGTGATGCTTTGGATTTCCAGCATCTGCAGATTTTCTCATGTGTGTGAATCAGCCGCTGAAAATAGGCTGAGGGAAGTTGACGGTCTAGGACCAAGTGTGAAGAGATAATCCCAAGATAGACCATGGGGCATTCTTCTCAAATCTGACTGTGCCAGAATTCTACCTTCCACGTGACCTATGATGGGATACAAGCTACGATCTAAAGCAATTGGTTTGTAATCTCAGTGCAGTGTCATAATCCTAACACCTCCTCAATGGTGCACCTCACTTCCAAAGAGATTCTCATTGGCGAGGAGCTACAGAACTCAGAGGAAGCTGACCAACCATTTCACTTACACTTTAGGACCAAGGTCATTCCACCCTCAACCCCAGGCTGAATTCAATGTTGCGAAGTCTTGGAGGTCAAGTACATCATCATCAACAGAGCATATGCATGGATGGGACTTGTACCGAGCATTCTTAAAACAGGCATCCTCTTCAACCTACCCCACTTGTACACTCCCTCTGACAGTAATGAACCACAATGAAGCCCTGGAGTTCTTCCTCTGTTTTGGGATCCAGTTCTCAGTGATGGAAAGACAAGGATGATGAAATTCACCATCAACTTCAACTGACTGTATCTAGGAGAAGGAACATTTGAAGAACCCAACAAGTGCACTTTGGGAAGTCATATAAGAGTAGGACGAGAAGACAAAAGAGATTGCAGTTGCTGGAATCTGGAACGAAAGGAACAGAATGGGTTAAGTTAAAAGATGTAAGTCAATATTTTGTGTCAAGATCCCCCAAGATCTGAGAGGCAAGAGGAAAGGTTGCCAGAATGTAACAGTATTAGGGAGTGGGGAATGGGTATAGAGGCTGTAGGAGATTTGTTGAACCAGGTGGGAGGAGCTGAAGGGCAAATGGAATCAGGTGGGTGGAGGGGATGGAAAACCTTATCAAAGGGAGAAAAAGATTAGGTGGGCATGTGAGTGTGTGAGAGGAGAACATGGTGAGTGTGTTACTAGAAAATGGAAAATGTCATATTCTTACTCTGAGTTAGTAAACTGTCAAGCGGAAAATGAGACGTTGGACACATTAAATAAATGGGAGGGGACTGAGGTGTGTTGATGTACAGAGACTGAGTGGTCCATTCATAGCTCCCTTAAAGTGGCAATACAGTTCAATTACTTGGTGCAGAAGGCATCAGGTATGCTGGCCTTTGCCAATGAGTTAAGGAGTTGGGACTTTATGTTGCAGCTGTACAAGATATTTGCAAGGCACAGCTGGTGTATTGTAAACAGCTCTGGTTGCCTAACTATGGAAAGGATGTCATCAAACTGAATTCACAAGATTGTTGCCAGGGCCAGAGAGCTCGAGTTATAAGGAGAGACTGGTTAAGCTCATTCTGTTTTCCCTGAAGTGATGGAGGCTGACGAGTATCCTGAGAGAGGTTTATAACATTATTAGGGGAGTAGATAAGATGAATGGTTACAGTCTTTTCCCCAGGGTGGTGGAGTTTAAGACTAAAGGGCGTAGGTTTAAGGAGGGGAGAAAGATTTCAAGGGAATCTGAGGGGACCTCAAGGGGAGAGGGTGGTGGGTAAGTGGAATGGGTTGCCAGAGGGAGTTTATAATTACAGTGTTTGGAAGACATTTAGACAGGACATGGATAGGGAAAGTTTAGAGAGATACGGGCTAAGTGCAGGTAAATGGGATTACCTCAAGGTAGGCATGTTAGTCAGTATGGACGAATTAGCCCGAAGGCTCGACTTCCGTGCTGTATGACTTTGTGTACTCTGTAAGAATTGGGACATTGTGTTACAACTTTACAAAACACTAATAGACCTCACATGAAGTATTGTGTACAGTATGGCCCCATGCTACAGAAAGGTTGTGTTTGTATAGTTCTGGAGGACTGCAGTTACAGAGCATAGAACATGGAAGAATACAGTTCAAAACAGTCCCTTCAGCCTTCAAAATCGGTGCCAACCATGACGCTAATTTAAGCTAATGACTTCTGCTTGTACAGAGTCTATGTCCCTCTGCTGCCTGTTTATGTGCCTATTTAAATGCCTCGTAAATGCTACTATTATATCTGCTTTCACCACCTCCGTTGGCAGCCGGTTACTGGCACCAAACATTCTCTGTGTAAAAAGCATGCCTCGCACTCTCCTCTAAACTTTCTATTCCTCATCTTAAATCTGTGCTCTCTTGTGTTTGATTCTATCCTGTCATATTTACACTAGCCTATATATGCCCCTCATAATTTCATATACAGTACTTTTATCAGGTTGACCCTCAGTTTCCAACAATTCAGAGAAATAATGCAAATTTGACCAACCTCTCCTTATAGCTAATCTTCTCTAATCCAGGTAACATCCTAGTGAACCTCTTCTGCACGCTTCCCAAAGCCCTCACATCTTTCCTGTTAAACAGTGGTCAGACCTGCACACAATACTCCAAACGTAGTTTAAACATCAAAGAGTTGTGAAATAGGGACACCTCTTTTTCCCTTATTAGGGAGAGAGAGAGAGAGAGCCTGTGGTATGTTGAATTACCGGGTGAACAAGTAGTCTTTGGGGTACTGCAAGTCTGTGTCTTTATTGATGCTTTGCTACTCACTTGAGTTCTCAG
The DNA here is from genome assembly GCF_030144855.1 of Hypanus sabinus. Lineage (NCBI taxonomy): Eukaryota > Metazoa > Chordata > Chondrichthyes > Myliobatiformes > Dasyatidae > Hypanus > Hypanus sabinus. Next base: position 77,864,049 of record NC_082721.1, read on the forward strand.
TGGAGGGTGCAGATGCTTTTTGCTGGTGGGGGGTGGATTGTTGCTTTGCTGCTGCTTGTGCATGGGAGGGGGATTGGGGGGGCTTTGGGGTTCTAATGTTTAACTGTCGTTCATTCTTTGGGGCACTCCTCTGTTTTTGTGGATGTTTGCAAAGAAAAAGAATTTCAGGATGTAAGGGGGTTTCTTATTGGTGTAAGGGTTTTTTTCTTTTTCTTTGTTACTGCGTATGTTAATCAAAATGGCTTCGTTGTTTTGTGAAAAGTAAGAGTGCTTCTTTGTTGTGATAAGTGCTTTCTCTCACAGTTTGTTTGGGTTTAGAATTACTGATAACAAGAATTGTATTTGTTAACCAATCGGGATTAATGTTATTCTCTCTCTTCTGAGTCTGTAAGCTATTGCTGGCGGGCTTTTGGGGAGTCGGCACGAGGGGATGAGAGAGAGGGGATGCGATGCTGTAAGCTGGGTGACGGAATGGACCCCGAGTGGGGGTCCGAGGCCAGGAGGTACCTCGAGGAGAGGAAACGAAGATAGATGTGCTTGGTTGACCACTTCGGGTGGTCCTGAGCTGCGAGTCGAGGAGTTCGGAGGGGATCGAATTGTGGCCAGAAGACTTCGTTAACTGAGCTCCAACGGTTGTGCACGAAGTGGTTTGGACTTTGATAAGTTTGGCGCCTTTTCTTTACTTTCTTTTCCTTCATATATACTGTATTGTTATTAATCACTTAGTTCTAGTAAGATCTATAAAGTGTAATCATTTAATCGCATATGGTGTACTGACTGTTATTTGGCGAGGTGGGGACATCACACAGCATTCACACAAGCTGATTATCCAGTTTGGTGAGGCCAAAGGCTGCTCCCCCTAGACGGAAGTGAGTTGAGCGAGCCTGAGGCTAGCCAGGGGGCTACACATTTCTCTGACCATAAATGTACCTATTGAAACAAAGTTTTAGACTACTGCTACATGACTTCCTGACTTTCTCAATGCCCTGACCAATAAAGGCAAATATTCCTTATGGCTATTTCGCCACCCTATCCACCAGTATTGCCATTTTTAGGGAGTTATAAAATTGTACCCCAAAATACCTCAATGCTCTTGAGGGTCCTGTTAGTTACTGCATACTTTCCCCTTACATACGACTTTCCAAGGAGCAACACCTCACACTCATCTGGATTAAATTCCATCCACCATTTCTCCACAAAATTTCCAACAAATCTGTATCCTGTCATAAACCTCCTTCCCTCCCTATCCGCACCACGACTCCTTGACTAAAGCCCTGGCTGCCTCTTGTGGACCTTGGAGAAGTTGGTGGGGAAAAGGAACCACATCAGTTGATGTAATGAAGGAAGTCCAACAGTTCTGCTGGAGAAGAAGCTTCAGGGTTTTGAACCACAGATGCTACCTATATCAAAACTGAATGTGATAAAGTGGGGAATATGCAAACATGGATCTCCCATATACCTACTGTCTGCCATTTTATGCGATGGAGGTATTGGCTTTGGAAGGGTCTATCAATGAAGTTTTGACAAGTCTCCTCTTCCTGCAGATAACCCATGCTAGTGATGGAGGCAAAGGCCTCCAGTTTGATGCCAATTGGGTGCATTGCGTTATCCTGATAGTGATAGTATTCTTCAGTGTTCTTGAAAGTGTCATTCAGGTAGATGGAGAGAATTCATACTTCCAACTCTTGCCTTGCAGAGATCCTGGGCGGCCTGGAAATTGTGTTGAGTTCTGCACTACTATGGCAAGAGCTCAGCTGGACAGTTTAGTCATCTTATAATGCACCCCGCACAATACTGGGCCACAGAGAAGGGCAAGATGCAAACCTTGACTCTGACAGTGACCAGCAATTCAAGAGGAGTGCATGATAAATATCCAAGTGAATCTCATTGTAAGAATGCAGGACACCCATTTAAACAATTCCAGGTAGACCAGAAGCAGGTATTCCAGTCACCTCTGACTATGTTTATTAGCACTTATCAACAAAACGTCAAAGAAGGAGGGTGCCCACCTGATGACCCCAGTGATGTAGCTACTCTCCTCATCACCACTCCAAGCCTTACTGCGAACATCGAGAGTGCCGACTTTATCGTTGGGCTTGAAACATCAAGTCCTAGTAGCTGTACATTCTACTAAGGTAGGGCCAAGCATCTGATGTCAGGCACACAGAGATGACACAGAAAACAGGAAGTCCTGCATGTAATGAGGGTCTCAGTGCTGGGGATGCTGGCCTGGAAAAAGACGATAGTTCATTTATCATATCAGTGGTGTTGGAGGACTTTGTGGCTACTATGTTTTGAACTTTGTCTTATGAAGTGAGTACAAGAAAGACAGAGGAGAAGGTTTGAGAGTGTTCTCAGATCCTCTTTGAGAAACATGCGACACCATCACAGAGTCCCAAGAACCCTTGGCCCTGACTGCTCAAAGGAGAATTTTGGAAGCCACTGAGACGTCCATGCATTGGGAGCACGAAGAAGCCCAACGTAAGCCAAAGAAGAAGCTTACAAACTCACGATCCACTTTTCCCATCAGACGCCCAGAGCCCAGTCTATGGAATCCCCGTAGTTTTCCACAATGGCCCCCTTCGTCATTAAGGAACTTATGGAATTTGGGTGTAATTCAGAGTGACTGCCCGAGAAGTTGAAGAAGGAAAGAAAGAATTCAAAGAAGAAGATGAAGAAGAAAGGGAAGAGGAAGAATAAGCTGGGGTTGGTTGTGAACATCCCTCCATACAGTGTTAGACAATGAATGAATGGATGGGTGACTGCATCAAGTCTTGTAGGATTATGAGTTCTGTGCATCTACACATCAGCTTTTTATGATCTGATCTGCTCTGACAAAACCAATAAATTTAATTTATTAGTATTTTCAATTCATTTATTTTATTTTATGAGGTTTGTAAAATCGTAAAATCAAAACTTGTTTCATTCTGCAATGGATTTATATATCTAGCTAATTGATTAGGAACATCCTACACCCTCCCTCCCCCCAGCTGTAGAGAAACTTGGTTAAGCTGTCCAACCTGCTCAATAACAATCTGACCCACTGGGTTTCTCCAACAGCTTGTGTGTTACCACCCAGCATTACTCCCCACTCTCCTCCAGACCTGGTCCCATTCCTACACCCTTCACTGACCGCACAGCTGCAGATTTTTACTCTCCCAAATCATTTTCAACAATCTCCTTGCCTTAAGAATGTTCCCTGAATCACAGCTTATGTTCTTTTTAGCTAGTGGCACAGTGGATATTATCTTTACAGTGCAAAACGTCAAAGTAAAATTGTAGGGAGCAGCACAACTAATTGGCCTTCTTTGTCTTCAATAAACCATCAAAGGGGACAATGAAATACCCAACAGGCCATCCACAGGAAGTCTCCATGACACTAACCAATGTGTCTATAACAATTTCAATGAAGACCATGTAACATCTCTAACATTTATCTGTCTTTCTCACTGCCATGTTACACCTAATCTCCAAAGTACATTTGGTGGGAGTGATACTAATCTTTAAAACAAACAGAAAACTGTTCAACTAGTGATGACTGCACTCCAGAACTAAGGTCACCATTACCTCAGTGCCAAGCCGCAGAACAGAGAAGGTGAACTCTTGGTCTCTCAGTCTATCTCTTCATGGCCCTGGCACTCCCCTCCCCATTCCTTCTTTTTTCCATTTCCCATTCTGGCCCCCTTTTACCCCTTCTCTTCTCCTCACCTGCCCAACACCTCTTTCAGGTGTCCTTCCACTTCTCCCTTGGTCCACTTTCCTATCCTATCAGGCTCGTACTTCTTCAGCGCTTTATGTTTTCCACTCATTACCTCCAATTCTCACTTCATCCTCTCTCCTCCACCCATCTTTTCCACTCTCAACCGTCTATGTTCCCTTATACAGGCTTCACCTACCATCTCCTAGCTTGGACTCTTTCTCTCCCCTCCCCATGCCTTCTTATTCTGGCTTCTACCTTCTTCCTTTCATTCCTGACGAAGGGCTTTGGCCTGAAACATTGACTCTTTATTCTTTTCCATAGACACTGGCTGACCTTCTTGTGTTGGCATGTGGCCAAGTGGTTAAGGTGTTAGTGACCTGAGGATTGCTAGTTTGAGCCTCAGCTGAGGCAGCGTTTTGTGTCCTTGAGCAAGACACTTAACCACACATTTCTCTGCGACGACACCAGTGCCAAGCTGTATTGGCCCTAGTGCCCTTCCCTTGGACAACATAGGTGCCAGTCTTCCATATAACCTTGCCCAGGCCAGCGCTCTGGAAACCTTCCAAGGTGCAAATCCATGGTCTCACGAGACTAACGGATGCCAATACTGAGTTTGTCCATCATCTGTGCATGTTGCGCTTGCATTGTATTGTCTACCTGCACTGCACTTTCTCTGTAACTGCAACAGTATATTCTATGTTCTCTCTTTGTACTACCTTGATGCACTTACACATGGAATGACCTGTCTGAATAGCAAGCAGGCAGAAGCTTTTCACCGTACGTCAATATGTGCAGCAATAAAAGCACACTCGTCAACTAGCCATACTTGTGTTTGCATACACTTAAAACGACAAGAGGCAAGACATTGTCAGCTTATTCAAAGAAGCATGTAAGCAGACAGGCCTTCCAACTGGGCCCTCCACCAATTTGTTCCCCATTGTACTACACTGGCCTCTGAAAATAGCTGTTCGCGTCAACACCCTGTAGAAAGCACAACCCTTCACATATCTCGGGAGCCGATCCTCCACCAGGTTCATTTTCAGCATCAATGCTCCGCCTTTGGTCAATTGAGTGAAAAGGGCGTTAGAAGATCGAGACCAGCAGAAACATCGGCAATTCATTCTCCACTGATGCTACTCAACCTGCTGAGTTCCTCCAGCCGTTTGTTTGAAGATCAAGACCTGAGATTTACTGTGTCCCTGGCAACTTGCTATGTGCAGCTCCAATGAGTATTATTAAATATTCCCATTTAGGACGACTACAGCTGAAATCCTCAGTCAACTTATTTAATTTCATATATATATGTATATACACACACACATACATACACATACTTATGTCATTTTATATTTTTTACTATTATGTATTGCAATGCACTGCTGCTACAAAGCAACACATTTCATGACATATCCCAGTGATATTGAACCTGATTTTATTCTTCTAATTCTGATTTTGAAGTTGTGGTTCACGATCTCTGTCCTCCAGCCATCTTCAGAGATCAGACATACTCCAGCAGCACAGCGGTTAATGCAACGTTATTACAGCTCGGGACGTTGGAGTTCGGAGTTCAGTTCTGGCGTCCCTGAAAGCAGGTTCGTATGTTCTTTCCCGTGGGTTTCCTCCAGGTGGTCCGGTTTCTTCATACAGTCCAAACGTGTACCAGTTAATCAGTTAATAGGTCACTGTCAATTGTGCCATGATTAGGCTAGGGTTTAATCGTAGGTTTGCTGGGTGGCCTGAGCTCGAAGGGGTGTAAGTCCTGTTCCATGCCTTATCTCTAAATAAATAAAATAAAATATAATACCAAAACTGGTATGTGAGGCAATGGGAAAATGGCAACGATACTCTGTCCAAAATGTTCTCCAGGAAGGATAAAGAAACCAACGGCTGTGCCTTCTCCCAGGCCAACACTGCCAATACTGAGGATCAATTTGCTCACATATCCAATTCAATTCTCTCAAAATTGAAGTTCTAACTTTCACTAAGAAGAGATTAGAAAGCAGACAGAAGAAAACATTCAAAAGTGTGCTGGGGGACTCCTTGAAGAAGTGCAACATCCCCACCAAGTCCTGGACATCCCTGGGCGACGACCACTCAAAGTGGAGAAGGAACACTTGAGCTGGTGCTGTGAATCTGGAGTCCCTGCATTGGGAGCTTACACAAACAGCAGATGGAATGGACTACCTCACCAACTACTACCCATCACCCTCCTCCTGGAAGAGCCTATGGTTTCTGCATTGGCTTCATCAGAATTCACAGAACCTGAAGAGAAGTCTATCTCCATTTGTATGGCATCGGGGTCGGCATTGACATTGTGGGCTGTTGTGCTGTACTGTTCCTTAATAAGCCTAACCATTGCCTCCAATCTTAATGTTTATCAGTGATATTTAAAAAAAAATTAACTCAATATGTGATATCAAAAATGTCATCACTGTGATGTCTAAGCAACAAGTCCAAACGTACATTGAAATATGAAGAATCACAACAAATCAGTGAGATGGTATGTTTGTGAATTCAAATATCCGCAGCACTGTGTAGCGGGAGGTTGGACAGAATGTGAAAGAGCCTGGATTCAGAGAGGCCTGAGCGCACATATTCATGGAGTGTTTTACGTTCTGACTGTGACAGGTGTAGAAATGTTGTCTTGATGAATTTAATCTGCGTCTCTACTTATTAAAGTGCTGCATGTGGAATTTACTGTATCAGTCTGCACAACAACTGAGTGCTGTGCATATATTCCGTACGGAACCTACCTGCATTTAAGTAGCACCTGTAAGGTGGCGCAACTTCATGTGGGTAGAATTTGACACTGAGCTACAGGCAGAGATGTTGGGGCAGATGAATGCGAATCGCAGTTGATGTGTCGGTCTGTTTCTTAAGGAGAGAAAGGAGAAAGAGAGGCATAAAAGCTTTGGTTGGAATTGCAAGGGTTTCAGCTTCGGTTGCTGAAGGCGTGGCTGTCATCAATTTATTGACTGATTCATTCAATTGATAAAACAAATATGGTACCAAGCTGTGGTCTCTGTCAAAGTTGCAGCTCAAATTTAGATGTTTTTGAGATTAATCTAGGTTTGTCAGGATGATTTTTGGGGACAGAGCAGAGTTAGGGAGTCAAGTTAGGGTTTAGGGACAGGGATATGGGGGAAATAGAGGATAGGACAAAGTCTAAGCCTCTGCTCTATGTTGGAAGGCTAGTGACATGGATGTGGTTAGAAGTCTGGGTCAGCAGACCAGAGAGGATTGTCGAGGTCCCCTCATCAGTGATTCTCGAGCTTGAGTCCTCATCCAGGGACTTCATTCATTGTCATTAGTGAGTCCTGAGGTTGATGCCAAAAAGCGAACCTCAAAGGTCAATTGGAAGTCCAGTAGTCAAGCCCCGATATCTGCAAACCTTTGTGAGTCCACTGGCAAAGCTGAAGGCCCTATGTCCATGAATCCTTGAGCCAGCTGGAGGCTGAAGGCCAAAGAGGGCCTGTTCTGGGGTTAGGGGACTCTGTATGCGTGCAGGTGGGTGTCCGGGAGGGAGGAGCAGGGCTGGTTTCGCCTCTGTTGCTCTTTTGCTCAGTATATTCTGTTTCGCTGTGTTCAGTGTTGCCCTGTTGAGCATTGTGGCCACGCTGTGTTAGCGATGGAGTGTGTGGCGACACTTGTGGGCTGCCCCCAGCATATCCTCGGGTAGGTTGGTTATTAACATAAACAACACGTTTCACCGCGTGTGATAAATACATCCAAATTTAATCTGGCTGCGGGGAGTGGGGAGGCAAGTGAAGCTGGAGACGTGCAAGAGTGCAAGATAGTTCTGATGTTTTCTTAAGATGCAGATGGAGACTTTTCAACCGCTATGTCTATGCCAGCTCTTAGAGCAACCCGAGTAAAACTTGCAACCTATTGTCTCCCATTTACTCACCCACTGCCCACCTACATGAGTGATCCATTTATGGGGGCTTATGAACCCAACAACCGGATTGAGCATCATCGGGAAGGGTTTATTCCCACCTTGGGTCACTGAAGTAAACCTTTTCCAAAGGTGCTCAGACTTGAAGCTTCAACTCTCTTATTATTCTGTTATTGTCATTTGAACGTTCCTTTTCGTCACTACTTCAGATTGCAGTCACTGTCTTTGCACTGTCCTGTTTTACACTATTTATTGTACTCAATATAATCATGTACATACACTGCTTCCTATGTGAGCTTCACATGAGCAAAGAATTTACTTATTTATTCCGATAGAGTGCGGGATAGGCTCTTCCATCCAGTAATCCCCCAGTTTAACCCTAGCCTAACTTCCAATGACTAATTAACCTACAAACCAGTCCATCTTTGTTGGAGAAAACCAGGGAGCCTGGAGGAAACCCACACAATCACGGAGAGAAGGTACAAACTCCTTGCCAGCAGTGGCAGGAATCCAACGCAAGTCGCTGGCACTGTAAAGCGTTGTGCTAACCACTATGCTACCCTGCCACCCGGTAAATGCACCCTGGTGCATATGACGCTGGGCTACGCTGATCGAATCAGAAACTGGTGCATCCAGTGTCAGCGTCACTGTCAGAATGTGCAAGGTCCACTCAGATCAGAAGCAGGCCAGGGATGGTGAACCTGTGATTCACATGCACCACCTTCTGCACACCCCATGGTCTCTATGTTGTCTCCATATATGCAAGTCTGGGTTCCTGATGCAGACTGGGACGTCGTGAAGCTCACATCGTCTGAAAAGCAGGCACCTCACAGAACTCTGCTACCAAATAGGATCACAACTGGAATGCCCACCTGGAAACAGGGAAGACAGCGTATTCCATGGTTGGAGATGGGTTACAGGAGGGCTGGCATAGGTTACAGATTGTAGAGAAAGGTAAAGCCAGAGAGTGATAGGAATGCTGAGGGAATCCACTGAAGGTCACCTGGGCAGGGTGGGTTGGTGCAAGTTCGGACAACGTTTCAGATTAACCCGGTAACTGAGGATGGATGATGTGTGGCCAGCCATGGGAACGTAGGAAGAGTCAGGATGTCATGCAGAAAGGTGATTTCCATTGTGGCAGGTGAGTCATGGTGGGATGGAGGTGCTGCAGTGTAAGGAACAACTGTGGTGACAGTGTGGATCTATGTTCAGGAGATTATCTTGGGGTCAAACCTGACAGTTCCAAATGGTCTGGTTCATCCTGATACACTGACCTCTGAGCGGTTGGGGGAGGTTTGGATGATAGGGAAGAGGATACTTTGGCAGACAGCTCTGGAATTGCCTATGTTCAGGTGGAAGAAATTTCCGTTCATCCAGTGGTATACGTAGGATAAACTGGAGCTGGAGAGGACATCGAAAGAAGCTGTGGTTTAACTTGAGGCTGCAGTATACACGTGGAAGCTAGTGGTATATCTTTCGATCTTATTGTTGAGGGGCAGCAGACAACAAGTTGGGAGGGGTGAGGGTGGTGAGAGATAGATCCTTGGGAGACCATGCTCGAGTCTGGACATCCTCTTACTGGCGCAGAGGTAAAGGCATTCACAGCCTTAGGAGGAGATGGCATGGTGTTGACCTCTGTATCACAGGCTGCATGGCGACCAAGAGTGACCAGGAGGGTCGCAAGGCTCTTCCCTCTCTCCCTACTTCCGTTCACCCGATCAACCAATCCTGCTCCCTTCCGCCCACCACTCCAGATGGCTCACTCTAAGCAATTCATTTCAAACGTCGCTGTCCATACGTTACACTTCACAACAAAGGGGCTTGGGAATTGTTGGATGAGAAATCATCCAACTACTTCATCGGTTAGCATTCTGCTAATTGCATGATGCAATAATAATGAGGTTCTTGACTAATCCTTGCAATCAATCTCTATCAATTAAACCATAAAAGAGTCTGTCAGGAGACAAGGAGAACCTGAGCGGTGGAGTGCTCAGGTCTAAATTTTAATTTCTCCTTAAAAAAACTAGTCATCACACAGCACATCTCAAAGTGCTCATATACTTAATGTTTAAGTGATAATTTTTAAGAGTCATATCAAGTGTAACATATAATCAATCAATATAATGCACTTCTACTGTCTCCCATTTACTGATCACTTGTTCTCGAGGATAATATTTCCGTCGTGTGTAAAAAAAAGAACTGCTGGAGGAACTCAACAGCTCAGGCAGCATCCATGGAAAAGAGTACAGTTGACAATTTAGGCGGAGACCCTTCGTGCAGTCCTAAAGAAGGATCATGGCCTGAAATGTCGACTGTTTGCTCTTTTTCATGGACGCTGCCTGAGCCATTGAGCTCCCCCAGCAGTTTGTGAAAGTTGCTTTGAATTTTCAGCATCTGCAGGTTTTCCTGTGTTTATGATTTACTTATCCACTGCGAAGCCTCTTCAAGGGATGCCCATCCTGAAGAAGTTTAAATCTTCCCTTCAAACGGGAGTTCAGTGAAAGCCTCTCTCACTACTCCCCCTCTGTGATCGCTGCTGCCCTCCGATTCTTTGACCATGTGCTCACCCAGAGCAGCTATACCACAACCACGTGTTCTTCCTGGAAACTTGTCTTTACCATATTCTTGTGCCAGGTGAATTACCAGATCCGTTTTCAGGCTTCTTGGTTCGAACCCACCGAGGACCCCAAGCGCGCATATTTGATTGACTGCTTCTCCCTCTGCATTCTACATGCTACCCTTTCCGCCATGAGGAGACATCTGGCGGCCCTGTCCCAGTCACTGCCACAAATCTGGGATTCTCTCTCCTCTGCCTGCAATGAACGTCGCCGATACTTTTCCTGCTCCTGGGTCCACGTTCTTCACCTTCCTCACATCCAGCAAGGATCGGAAGGTCGCCCGTCTCCAGACCACAGATCCCACCTCCAACTCCAGTGGCCCTGGGCACCCTGTGATCCTTGCTGCCTCCTTCTTGGAACTCAATACCATTGGATGTGTCTCTCCAAATTCATCCATTCAGAAGCCCAATTCCATGCCATCAATACTGGTTCCTACGACCCTGGACACCGTCAAGCTGCAAATTGCGTGACCGCAAACTCCAGCTGCTTCCTTGGCCTTGCCTACGCACTGCTGCTGGAACTCCAGTCTCCCCTTCACCCACCTCCACTCTGCAATCCCATGTCTCTCAGGCCCCACCGACAGCTCCTGGGTCCTCAGATCCTCCACCTTCCCTCAACACCCCAACTCTTTTGGCTCCCATACCTACAAAAGATAGGATTAAATACACAGGTCCTTTGAAGATAAAATTATAAAGTAATTGGGGAAAATTAAAAAAAAATTATTTTGAACTCCATGGAGCATGTGGGGATCCTCCGATACCCAGGCAATCTTTCTCTTCTTTCTTTCTTTCTTTCTTTCTTTTTTTTTCTTTCTTTAGACAAGGGTTAAGGGGGGGGAGGGTTAAGGGGAGGGAGGAGGGTTAATATTATTTTTTCTCTTTTGTACTATTTTATCATTACATTTATTCTTTGTAATATTCTAAAAAATTAATAAATACATTTTAAAAAAAACAGCCCAACCCTCCCCTCTCCTCAGACACTACCAACCCTCTTCCCCCTTCTGATCCCAGCTCTTATCCATGCTGGGCTTTCACAGTTCCTTCCAACCTTCCCCTCTCTGAGGCTGAACGTTCTGTCCTTGGTAAGGGCCTCAACTTTGTCCCAGTGAGCATGCACCTCGGTGAGTTCTGCACCAGTCATAATGCAGAGCTCTTCTTCTGTCACCTCTGTGCCTGCTTCTTTGGCAAGGACTCTCCAGCCTGCACCAATACCCCTTCTCCCAACTTCAACCCTGCTCCTCTTCATGGACACCCTGCTCTGGTCTTCTGCCTGCTCAGGATCTTTTTATTGCTAACAACCAATTTTTTTTTTTACAGTCCTGTTGAAGGGTCTCAGCCTGCAGTGTCAGCTGTTTGTTCTTTTCCATGGATGCTGCCTGGCCTCCCGTGTCCCTCCAGCATCTTGTGTATGTTGCTTTGGATTTCCAGCATCTACAGACTTTCTCATATCCGTGGAGCAAAGTGGACGGTCAACACTTTGGATGAAGCTACTACAACTTGCCCGACACCCTGTAGCTAGCTTTGAAATTTTCTTCATGTGGAACCCAGAAATCACTAAGATTACTTTCCAGTGAGAATATGCCTGATTTCCCAATTATTCCCACTATCAGAGTCTCCATCCCCTCTTTCAGTCTGAATGCCCTTTGCCGATATTATGATTCAGATGCTAGACCTAGGCACTTAAGGTTCTAAATGTCATGTTTGTAATCTCATCACACTCAAGAATATATCACACTTCCTATTATAAATATATATAATCAGTCTGAGCAATAGTCAAAAACATACAAGCTTTCTATATCCAGTGAGCTAGGGTTGACCTTTCTCTTTCTCTGCTTAGGAACAAGTTAAGATTTTGACTTAACTCCGTATAGTTAACTCCCCAGGTTGCCACGGTGTTCTGTTCGAGAAAACTGATTACGTGGAAAATGAATAACAACGGCATGTGGGAGGGGGTCACTGAAACAGCAGGGACAGGAGAGGAAGTAGGTGCCGGAAGGGCGGTCACCAATTGGCCTCACTGACTGGGTTTTCTTGGCTCTTCTAGTTTCTGCTCTGCTCCACCCGCCGTCCGACTTGTGGCTTGTGAGGGTGGAGACAGAAGATTCCGACCTGAAAGAAGATGCCTGCAGCCCCAGGAGCAGCTGATAAATCTATCTCACCTGTATCCCAAATACTCTTTAGGAAGTACAAGATATCTATGATCAGAGTGGCGGACCTTTATAGACAGGGCTGTAGGGTAACTCTCTGACGGTGGTGTCTGAAAAGAGGATGCTGTCCAAGTTGCATACCATCTTGGGCAATGACTCCCATCCACTCCATAATGTACTGGTTAGGCACAGGAGTACATTCAGCCAGAGACTCATTCCACTGAGATGTAACACTGAGCATCATAGGAAGTCATTCCTGCCTGTGGCCATCAAACTTTACAACTCCTCCCTCAGAGTGTCAGACACCCTGAGCCAATAGGCTGGTCCTGGACTTATTTCCACTTGGCATGATTAACATTATTATTTAATTATTTATGGTTTTATTTGCTATATTTCTATACTATTCTTGGTTGGCGCGGCTGTAACGAAACCCAGTTTCCCTCGGGATCAATAAAGTATGTCTGTCTGTCTGTAATTGGTGGAAATGAACATAATTCACAACCACTGACATTGAGTTGGGGTTTCGCTTTAAAAGGCTGGTTTGATACGATGAGGTAATTACGTAAAGGGTTCTTAGCATGTTTTGTGTTCAGTTTTTTGGTGTTCAATAAACAAGTTGCTACGGCTTTTCTGAAACTCAAAGTGCCTCCACTGCATGTTGGCTAACACAGTCGATTTGAAGCTGCTGCAGTTTTGGAAGCAAAACTTCCATTGCTTGGTTCGTACAATGGAGGTTAATTTGCACTGCAAGAAATCTCTGCCAACAACATCAAAAACTTCTATGTGGAAACATTGCTCAGCAATTCCACAACTGCGAGAGTGGTAAGTCTACTAGAACACCCGCCAGAACACGATAAATATTGATTGCTGAAAACTCACCTCTTACAGATTCTTGGACCTTCGGAGTCTGAGCATGTCAAACAGCTCTGTCTTTGCTCGGACTCGGTGATGGTAAGCTTTTGGAGTTAATGGACCACATGCTCTTTCCAGGGAAATCACCATCTTTGATTTAATTTTAAAGAACTCTTCATGCAGCAAATGCCTGATGAAGTTTGTAAAGCCCTCACTAATGCACCAGTGAAGGACTATAGGGAGCTCGCTAAAATGGCTGATAATCTACACTCAGCTAGGCAGCGGGGCATCATTCCTTCTCCTTTCTGTACTTTAATAAGCCTGCTCAGCAAGGCCCCCAGTGTAAGGACATCTGTGACTGTGAAAAGATGTCAGGCCTGTGCTTTTACTGTGCTTGTTTTGGGAGGGAGGCTAGAACGTGCCTTGCAACTTTGACAGTGCCAGCGCATGGTCTGTGAACATCATGGGTTCCAGCTGCCAGGGTTGTCCACTGTTCTGGCTAAAGCGAGTGAGGGTCATTACAGACACCCTTTTAGGGCGACGCTTCCTGTGTGACATGGGTGCTCAAGTGAGTGTGCTGCCAACATCACCTATCGATGGGAAGGCAAACAGATGAGACCTCACTGGAGGCCACCAACGGCAGCAGGATCCAGACTAACAGGAAACGACAGGTGACGCGCTGCTCCTGTGGGTGATTTTACACATGGGACTTCATTCTGGCTAAAGTGACTAGATTTCTGCTTGGGCAGTGACTGTTGGTCAATCTCAAGAACTGCCAGCTTGTGGATATCAAGGACTTTGGGTTATTATCCTGCTCTCCCAGTAAGTTCCCCACGACTGTCAAACGCATGTACCATTGCATGTGAGTTTACTCGACTGCTGGGTGAATTCCCAGACCTCACCAAGCCCACATTCTCCATGACAGTAACAAAACATGGGGTCAAACACCACATTTCCACAATTGGACTGCCAGTCCACGCCCGCGCACGTAGACTGGAGCGCAAACAGCTGGCAACCGCAAAGGCTGAGTTTTCCAACATGGAAAGTCTTGTCGTTGTATACAGGTTGAATAGCCCCTTGGCTTTGCCCCTCCAAATGGTCCTTAAGTCCAATGGTGGTTCCCACCCCTGTGGCAATTACCAACACCTTAACATGATCACTACACCCAATCTCACACATCCAATACTTTCCTACACGCTTAGTTGGAAAGACAAATTTTTCAAAAGTCGGTTTAGTTAGAGACTACCATTGGGTGCCTGTGTGCTCAGAGGACATTCCAAAAACAGCAGTGATCACCCCATTTGGCCTCTTTGAGTTCCTGCGCATGTCATTTGGGTGAAAAACGCAGCACAGACTTTCCAACGGCTGAGGGACTCTGTATTAAAAGACTTAGATTTTCCTTACTGTTTACCTGGATGATGTACTTGCTGCCAGTGCATCCAAATCCAAACTTGTATCCCACCTCCGCACCCTTTTTGAGCGCTTAAGCCAACATGGGTTGATTATTAACCCAGCTAAATGCCAGTTTGGGTTGTCAGCCATTGCCTTTCTTGGCCAATACATCTCCATAGAAGGTGCAAAACCCATCCCATCAAAAGTAGCCACTATCTGGAGTTCCACCACCCTGCACTACTAAAAACTACAGGAGTTTCTAAGCATGGTGAATTTCTATCATCATGAGCTACTGTACTTGCGTTCCCCTGTATAAAGACAATACCCCTGATCAAGTACTTGACTGGTCAGCAGACATGACCAGGGTTTTTGATGTTACCGTACAAGCTCTTTCTAACACAACCTTACTGGAGCACCTGCTCTCCAATGCACCCATAGCCATTACTACTGACAGTTCAGACTGTGCTACGTGCGCGAACTGCTGGTCAGAGGCATGTGGCAGCTGCTTTCCTTCTTCAGCTGCCGGCTCTGTCCATCCCTGCCCCCACCCCACCCCCCAGAAAGGAAGGACAGCCATTTCACAGTGTTCTTTGGCCGCAATTCCCTCATGCACATGATGGCCAAAATATCAGACCCTTGGTCTGTGCGGCAGCAATGCCACCTGGCCCACATATCACGAGTTCACAACTGACGTACAACACATCAAAGGGAATAATAATGTGTGGCTGATTGCCTCTCATGATCACTGTTGAGGCCGTACACATAAGGGTTAACTATGCTGGCATGGCAGCCAACCAAGCTACTGACCCAGAGGTCCAGGCTTGCAGAACAGCAGTCATGGGACTGCGATTGGCTAACCTCATTTGGGGAATCAGGGGTTTCTCTTCTGTGCAGTATCTCAACCAGTTGCCCTCGCCCCATAGTGCCTGCAAACTGGATGTAGACTGTTTCTGACTCCAGACATGGCCCCTCTCATCCGGGCCAGAAGACCTCACAGAGATTGGTTCCACTAAAGCTTGTGTGACCCAGCCTTCAAAAGGGCGTGCGTGATTGGACTACAGCCTGTGTGGAGTGCCTGGAGGCAAAGCTTAACCATCATGTTTGGGCGCCATTGGCACCTTTTGAGGTCCCTGAGCGACAGTTTGATCGCGTCAATGTGGACCTTGTTGATCCACTTCCCCACACCTCCACCCCCATGGTTTCACGTATCTCCTTACCATGGTGGACTGTGCCACCAGCTGGCCAGAAGTCATCTCCCTTGCATTGGTGATGGCCGTAGAGATGACTTGGACATTCATTGGCATCTTCATTTGGCACTCTATATGACCGCAGTCCCCAGTTCCTACTAGAACTCTGGCTTGCGATGGCCCAGAACCTCGGTGTTAGCCGACATCACACCCCGGCGCATCACCCGCAGTCCAATGGCTTCTGTGAGCAGTTTCACCGCTCCTTATAGGCTGCTCTCAGGGCTTTCCTGACTGAAGAGTGTTGGCATGATCATCTCCCATGGGTCCTGCTGGGGCTCAGAACAGCTCCAAAAGTGGACCTACAGTCGCCTGTGGCTGAGTTGGCATGCGGATAGCCATTACGAGTGCCAGGTAATTTAATTCCTGACGTCATGACTGCCTGGTCAGCCTCTCAACAGTGTCCACTCTCCTCAGTGAACTCAACTCCTTTGCACCTATTCCTATGTCTCAATATGGTGCTGAGCACTCTTGGGTTCTTGTTGACCTACGTTCCGCCATGTTGTTGCGCATCATGGCGGTCAAAAATAAATGAGGTGGAATGTAGATCCCCGTATGATGACCCACTTCATGTTTTGGAACGGGGAGAAAAGACTTTTATCATAGTTAAGAGGGCTAAACCTGAATGTATTTTGGTAGATCACCTTAAACGGACCCACCAAGATTTGGAGGATTCCACTACCGTCACCCTGCTGTCACAACATGACCACGAGTGTGTCAATGCACCTCTGGACAAGCCAGAGACACCTGCTTTTCTTCCACCGTCGGAAAATTGGATCCCAACCGAGCAGCTAATCTGAGTTCTGGACAGGCTCACAATGTTGGTTTTAGTGAATTCTGGGGATGGAGAGGGGCTGTGTACAGCAGTGTCATTGGTGGAAGTGTACATAATTCACAACCGCCGACACTTTAAGAGGCTGGTCTGACATGATGAGGTAATTACATAAAGGGTTTTTAGCGGGTTTTGAGTTGTTTCTCGGAGTTCAATAAATCACCTGCTCCGCTTGCTGCGGCTTTTCTGAAACACAAATCGCTGGAGGTGTTTTATTTGCCTAAAGCTACAGCCCTTTCCCTGTGGGTCTGCCATGTTAAGCAGGTAGAAGAGGGCCATGTTCCTGTCTCACTGCCAGGAACTGACACATAATTTAGGCTGACAGTTCAGTGTGGTACTGTAGGAAATGTCTAGAGAACCGCTGACATTGCCCAGAGATACTACGCTCAGTGCTCTCAAGCGGACGCTACAGTTTTTTGTTACGTTGTGGAGTAGGCCCTCCTGGCCTTCGAGCCATGCCGTCCAGCAATGTCACCAATTTAAATTGAGTCTAATCACGGGGCAATTTACAACAACCAATTAACTTACAAACTGGTACATCCTTGGACTGTGGGAGGAAACCGGAGCGCCCGGAGGAAACCTGCACGGTCAAGGGGAGAACGTACAAACTCCTTACAGCCAGCGGTGGGAAATGAACCCGGGTTTCTGGCATTGTACAGCGTTGTGCTAACCACTACGCCACCATGCTGTAATAGTGACGGATCTTGGGTTTTCCCCTTTCCTCAATCCTCATCATTAAAAAAAAGAATATCTGGCTATTTAAAGAATAACCATTCAGAGCATAGAACATCGAATAGTACAGCCCAAGAAAGGCACTTCAGCTCACGATGTTTTACTGAACTAATTAAACCAATAACTTTCAGTTAATCTAATCACCTTTCCCCACACATTGACCATATCTCTCCATTGTCTGCTTTTGTGGAAGGTTATTGTGTGCACATTGCTCCTTAAATTATAACAGTCAGGAATCATTTGGCTGTGAAAGTATTTAGGGGATCATAAAAGGTCCAATTTGTCAATCATCCCATCAAGTCTACTCTGGCTGTTCCAGCAATCCTACCAGTCCCACTCCCCCACATTTTCCTCTATTCTATTTGATCTCACATGCCCACCAGCTTTCTCCTGATTCTCCCACCACCCACCTACAACGTAATCATCTGTTAATCAGGCAACCTACCTACTTCAGGGGTGAAACCAGAGCATTTGGTTGAAACTGACATGGTCATAGCGAGAATATGCAGATTCCTAACAGACAGCACTGGAGGTCAGGAATGAACCCAGGAATCAGGCATACATGGAGCATGGCACAGTACAGCACAGTAACGTTCATTTGGCCATATCCTGCTAACTTATTGTCCTTTGGTGGGGCGTGGTTTACTCTGCCCATTGAAAGCTGCTTCCATTGTGATTGGTTAGCTTAGAAACTGCAGCTGGTTTTCTCATTGGTTAGCCGCCTGGAGCCAATTTCAGATGTGCTGGGTATAAAATAGCACATGGCAGGGGCTTGCTCTCTCTTCCTTTGTTTAAGGCAAGTGGTTCACATACCCACTGGAAAGGTCTGCTCTGCACATGATTTTAACTAAGTATGTTTGATGGGTACTATTTAACTTTTTAGTACCCATAACTCAGGAGACCTAAATGTTTGGTCGAATTTTTACTGTTAGTAAATAAAAGATTAATATATGTATTCGCAATCTGTGTTTTTTGCCTCACTCGCCAGACCCGTGAATCTGATTCAACATTACACTCTATAAATGTGCTCCACAATTAACCTGACCCTACTCTCCCACACAGCCCATAACCTTCCATTTTTCTTTACATTAGCTCTTACAATAACTCTACTTGCATTAATCCACATGCATTATTAAAGAATAGATTATACTATACAGTATATGAGAGAAAGCACATAACATAATAAAAACAGGAGAAAGAGTATGCCAGTTGACCCTTCAAGCATGTCCCCCTACTCAATATAATCATGATTGATCTATGCCAGTCTCAACTCCTCCTCTTTTTCAAATCCCCAAAGCCCTCAGTTCCTCAATCTTTCAAAATTTCCTCTACCTCCACCTGAAACAGGTGATTCTAATGATTCTGCCTCCACAGCTCTTTCAAGCAACGAATCCCAGAGGTTCACCACTGTCTGCAAAATGAAATTTCTGCTCACCTTCGTTTTAGGTAACAGGCCCCTTATCTTGCCCATCCACAGTTCCTTTCTGTAAGGGCTTGCCTTTATTGCACCCTTACTGCACATCAATGAATATTGGCATACCCAGTTTGCAGTATTTAACCCACACAAAATGCAGGAGGAACTCAGCAGGTCAGGCAGCATCTATGGAGATAAATAAAGTGTTAACGTTTTGGGCCGAGATCCTTCATCAGGTCTTCACCCAAAATTTTGACACCTTGCTTCTCTGCATAGATGCTGTATGACTTGCCGAGTTCCTTCAGCATTTTATGTGTATTATTCCAGATTTCCAGCATCTGCAGAATTTCCTTTTTATGATTTTTGCTGTATTTAACCATTAGGTTGTCTATTTGTCCTCCCTGCACTAGGGGGCACAGTTGCTCAGTGTCATGCAGTAATTCCCTCTATTGCTTTGGGTAACGGTGCATATTTTTTAAAAGTATATTTTAATTTAAATCATATTATTCTTAATTTTCCTCCTGTTCTTTAAGATCCCGTACTCTGCCAGTATCCTGAAAATTTCAGTCACGACCATTCCATTTTCAGTCACTTGCCTTTGTTAAGCCAAGCACCTCTGAACCTCCTCTCTTGGGCTTACGTTCAGTCCAAGGCTGCCTGTCGACCCTTCCTCCTTCTCCTACTCTGCACTGCAGGAACAAGCAAGGTGTTGACGCATTGGTAACACATACTCCATTTATTGGCTTGGTCTGGTTAGTACTGAACAATTTTAGGGCTTATACTGTGCAAATCAAATTGAGAGAGAGTATTAGAAGGTCATAGACCATGGAGGGAGAACCTTTGGCATCAAGCACCCATCCATACTGATCCTACAATCAGTGATAAGTTACAACTCTGCAATTCAATTTCCTTATGTTTTCTGTTAACTTCTTTTTTCACTATTTATGTAATTTGAACAAGGTGCTTCAGAGTGGCACAGTGATTCCACACTGATTCCAGTGTTCCAGTGGAACTGATTCCACAGCCCTGGCCTGTAGCCATCGGGCTTCTGGCCTAGCTTCACTTGCCTCAGCGGCTCGGTGGCCGTGGGCTCACTTTTGGGAACTCGGCACTTAATGTGATTTGTTAACTTGTTGTTAGTTTCACGATTTGCTCTTTTTCCACACATCGGGAATTTGATGGTTCTGTTGTGTGGAGTTTTTCTTTAACAGGATTCTATTGTGTTTCTTCATTTTGAGGGTGCTTGCAAGAAGATGAATCTCAAGGTACACACTTTGATAATAAATGTACTTTGAACTTCGAAAGTCTACATTCCGCAGACTCACCAAGAGCAGGTCTGGGTTGGTTTTCCTTGGAGCATAGAAGGTTGAGGGGAGATTTGAATGGGGTGTCAAAATTATGAGAGGTATAATAGGGTAGCTGGTCTGTCTGGTGACCAACCACATAAATTCCACTCCCCATTCTCACTATGACATGTTGGCCCATGTCCTCCTCCACTGACACAATAAGACCACTCTCAGATTGGAGGAGCAATACCTGATATTGTGTCTGGGTAACCTCCAAACTGACATGATGAACAATAATTTCTCCAATGTCAGATAATTTCTACCTCTTCCCTCCATTTCCATTCCCCATTCTTAACCCTTCTCTTCTTCTCACCTGCCTATCACCTTCCTTGGGAGTTCCTCGTCCTTCCCTTTCTCTCATGGTCCACTCTCCTCTCCTATCACATTCCTCCTTCTTCAGTCCTTTGCCATTTCCACTGATTACTTCCCTGCTTCCCATTTTATTCCCCTCTCCTCATCTGGCTTCACCTATCACCTGCCAGCTTGTACTCATTCCCCTCCCCCACCTCTCATTCTGCCTTCTTCCCCCTTCATTTCCAGTCTTGATGAACAGTCTCACTTTGAAACATTGGCTCTTCATCCTTTCCAAGGACACTGCCGGACCTGCTGAGTTGCTCCAGCATTTTAGAAACATCAAAAACCTACATCACAATACAGGCCCTTTGGCCCACAATGCTGCGTCGAACAGGTCCTTACCTGAGAAATTAACTAGGGTTTACCCATAGCCCTCTATTTTTCTGAGCTCTATATACTTGTCCAGGAGGCTCTTAAAAGACCTTATTGTATCCGCCTCCACCACTGTCACCGGCAGCCCATTCCACGCACTCACCACTTACCCCTGACATCTCCTCTGTACCTACTTCCAAGCACCTTAAAACTGTGCCCTCACATGCTACCCATTTCAGCCTTGGGAAAGAGCCTCTGACTATCCACATGATCAATGCCTCTCATCAATTTATACACCTCTATCAGGTCACCTCTCATTCTCAGTCGCTCCAAGGAGAAAAGACCGAGTTCACTCAACCGATTCTCATAAGACATGCTCCCCAATCCAGGCAACATCCTTGTAAATATCCTCTGCACCCTTTCTATGGCTTCCACATCCTTCCTGTAGTGAGGCAATCAGAACTGAGCACAGTACTCCAAGTGGGGTCTGACCAGGGTCCTATGTAGCTGCAACTATCCATTTACAGTACGGCCAGGGATAAGCAATCCTCTGCGAGGTGACATTGCAGGTGAGGATACGGTTGCAGGGACACCCGACATACTTCTTCCTCATGGGGGCATTCTTTATTGACGTGGCTTCATTGCAGACGCCACACTTCACGATGTGCTGTTGC
The DNA here is from genome assembly GCF_030144855.1 of Hypanus sabinus. Lineage (NCBI taxonomy): Eukaryota > Metazoa > Chordata > Chondrichthyes > Myliobatiformes > Dasyatidae > Hypanus > Hypanus sabinus. The sequence goes on from NC_082721.1 coordinate 77,885,560, forward strand.
ATCTTGCCCTCCACGTTGATGAGGGACCTGCAGACCCGGCCGTAGATCATCGGGGTACTGCCGCTCTCAGGGCTTGTCGTCGGGGAATATGGCGGCGGGGTTTTCACTGGGCAGGAGTGTGGGGGCTGTAGCCGGTGTCTCGGGGGAACTCCGCCAAACCTGCCGGCTTCGAGAGTTGCACAAAGGGCAGGGTGGGGAGTCTGGTGAGCCCAGGGCCAGGGGCCCGGGGCCGAGGCCGAGACCCTGCTGCCCTCCTCCAACCTTCCACCGGGCAGTAGCGGTGATCGCTCGCCGCTCCCGGCCATGGTGGCTGGCGTATATTTTATGTGTGTTACATGAGATGATAAGAAACCTTTCCCCATTGCAGGAGTGTCTGAGACCAGAAGAAATAGGTTTAAGGTGAGGAATAAAGATTTAGAGGGGATTTGCGGGAGTTTTACTGAGCCAAAGAGTGGTTGGATTTTGGAACACACTACTTCGGTGGGGTGAAGGAGGGAGATATTCTCACGATATTTAAAACTATCTGGAAGAGTACTAGTCCATGGCAGTGTAGTAATTATCACAATGCTTTAGGGTAACAGCGACCCAGGTTCAATTCACACCACTGCCTATAGGGTGTTTGTACTTTCTACCCGTGAGCATGTGGGTTTCCCCTGGGTACCTGTTTCCTCCCACGGTCCAAAAAGGTACCAGTTGGTAGGGTAACTGGTCATTGTAAATTGTCCCATAATCTGGCTAGGATTAATTCCGGGGATTGCTGGCTGGTGTAGTTTGAAGAGCTGGAAGGGCCTATTTCTGTTATGATGCCTACCCCACCATGCCAGCCTCCAGGGTTCAGACACTTGAACTCTCCGCAATATAGATAGCTCTGGTGTGGCTCCTTTAAAGGCTCAGGCCCACCCCATGCTTTGGCGCCAGGATTCTAATATTTAAAGACACCTGAACTGAGGTTTGGTGTTCAAACATCGGCTCAACTTTGGATTCTCGCCTAGCGTCCCTGTCTTCATTTCAGTCTCGTGTCGTGTCGCAGTTCTAGTCTCAGTACTTGGGTCCTAACCATCCTCGCCTAGGCCCCTGGTCACAATTCTGCGCTGTACCTCAATCAATCGATCAATAAAAAATCACCCAGTCATAGAAGGCAAAGGACCAAGCCTTAGTAAATAGGATTAACGTAGATGGTAATTAATGGTTGGCATCGACACTGTGGGCCACGGGGCCTATTTCTACCCTTCATGACAACAGGCCCTCTTTAAGCAGATATTGGTGAATAAATCCATGCTCAGTAAATCTTTCATTTTAATTAATATAACATCCTTGCTGTTTGAATTACCAGTACTTTCCTGCATCTCAGAGTGAGAGGCAGGTGAAATTAAAAGCATTTATAAAAATGTAATAGATTGCTTTCAATCATTTTTGCTAATGTCAGAATTTTGATTTCCAGGTTTTTTTCTTGAACAGCTCTTTGAAAATGTTCACGGGGGGATTTGAACTCCTGCACTCCGGGCCCAGTAATTTAATCACTTTTTGGCTAGAACCTGGGCTGTTAATTTGCCCATTGCTTTAGTTGAGTGATTAGCAGTTTGTCTATGAAACATATCAAGCTTCGCCTTCTATTTATTGGCTTGGGAGTAGAAAAAGCACTCATGTATGATTTTTTTTTCTTAGTGTATCCCCCCCCACCCCCACCCTCTCAGATTTTGGAAGGCCAAGAGGCAAACAATACTCTTGCTGTCCTTAAAATCATGGTTTAGGAAAGATAGCAGCAAACTGCCCATAGTTCCTTGTTTGTACCTACCTGGGTATGTCAAGGAGGGCAAGGAGTCCCTGTTTCCTGCCCCATATCTTGCCCTGTTTCCTGTCCAGATCTAGATCCTTTTTCCCCGCTTCCTGTGCCCACACTAACCTCCTACAAAGCCCCGGAGATCCAACACAGCCTCATTCCTTTCCATCTGTCCCACCGTCCCCATGCATCACCCTCTCCAGCTGGCATTCTTTTGTGATGTCACCTGCACCCACATTTACTGAATTCCCCTATGACATAAAAGTGCCACTTGGCCCATCAGGTCTCTGATATCCTATACTGTTATCCCATTTCCACTAGTTTCCCGAAAACCATTCTACCCATATTCCACCAGATTCTGCCGCTCATCAACACATCAGAGACATTTGATGTTGTGGTGTTCGCTGAGCTTGGCAATTAGCTTGCAGAAGTTTCATCGCCAGTCGAGGTGACATTCTCAAGTACTTGTTTGTATAGGCCCCTGTTCGCTTGCCTTGCTCCTGATTGCCTACCCCTTTAGCTGAAAGTTGACTTCTATTGGCTTGCATCTCTGTGGCGCTTAGGGGTTGGTAGATGGTGTGTATTTCAATATGTTTGTTTATGGAGTTATCAACAAACAAAAAGGGTACTTATGAAGGGGTAGCCAGTTGAGCCAGTTGAGCCAAGCAGGTAGCTAATCAAAACAAAGGCTAGTGAAAGGGGGGGGGTGCTATATAAATGTGAACATTCCTAGAGAGAAACACCAATGACTGTTCACTGAGGTAGTGAAACGTCTGCAAGCGAATTGCTGAATTCGATAAGGACTACAACATCAAGCGCCTTCAACACGAGCTACGAATACTCATCATTAACGTTACAGGCAATTTACAGTGGCCAATTAAGCCACCCACTCGTTCGTCTTTTCAGATATGGGGGTGTGGTGAACTACATATACCTGTCTGGACATGACCCCCCTGCTGACTGCTCCCGTGGCTCCTCCCACAGACCCCTGTATAAGGGCGGTTGGAGTCACTGCTCCTCCCTCAGTCTCCAGGATGTTGTGTGGTGGGCTCTTGCTGCTGACGCTGCTGATGGTGCTTTCTTCCAGCTAATAAAATTGATGCACCCATCAATAACTCTTGGAGACGTGAGTCAAGGTAGGCTTTTATTATCTGGAAGAAAGCCACTGGAAGCTAATTCAGAAAACATTGGAACTGCATACAGAGAAGACTGGAGCTCAGGACCAAACCTGGATCTCCGGAACTCCAAGGCAGCAGCGCTTCCACTGCCTCCTACCTCCTGCAGGAGACCTGATGGGCCACACCCCAAGAGACATATTTCTAGGCTGAGATGCTGCTGCACTAGATTGAATGACATTGTCCGAATCCATGCCCTAAGACCATACAATGAGTGTACAGCAATGTACAAGGCTCAAGAACCAACAACCGGAGTGGTTCAGTGAAGGATTCCGCACCAACGGATTCTTATACGGAGCAGAATCTCAAACATATTCTTACAGGATCACACTGTACTCCACAATGCCTAGCTCTACTCTACCGGCCACTGGCACGGGGCTTTTGGTGGGGCTCTTGTTCCACTTTGCTGGACGGTGTCAGCTAGTTCAGTCGCTAGCACGCTAAGCAATCTAACAACTGAAAGGAAAATGGGTTAACCAGTGAAAATTATCAATCCCATCCAGAGAAAAGTAAAACTGATATATATAAATGACCTGGATAAAAATGTTGATGGGCAGGTTTGTAAGTTTGTGGATGATTCCAAGATTGGTGATGTTGTGGCTAGTTTAGAAGCCTGGCAAAGAATACAACACAAAATAGATCAGTTGCAAGTATGGGCAGAGAAAAGGCAGATGGAGTTTAACCCAGACAAATGTGAGGCGTTGCACCTCGGTGGGGCAAATGCAAGGAGGCAGTACACTGTTAAGGGCAAGACCCTTAAATGTGTTACTGAACAGAGAGATCCGGAGCTCCAAGCTCACAGTTCTGTGATGAAACTACTCTGGTCGATAAAGTGATTAGGAAGGCATTGAGTGCAAAAGACAAGAGCTTATCTTGCAACTTTATAGAACTCTGGTTAGGTCATCAAGGGTATTGCATATAGTTCTGGCTTTGGAGAGGGTGCAGAAGAGGTTAACCAGGATGCTGCCTGGTTTAAAGGGCAGGTGCTATCATGTGAGGCTGGACAAACGGGCTGTTTGCTCAGGAGTGGTGCAATGCTGAGGGGAGAATGGATAGAGGGGGTTAATAAGATTATGAGAAGCATAGACAGAGTAGACAGAGAGTTTCTATTTCCCAGGGTTAACCAGGGGGCAAGCATTAAAGGTGGGAAGGGGAAGGTTCAAAGGGGATTTGAGGGCCAAGTTTTTTAACTCAGAGAGGGGTGGATGCCTGGTAAGGTGGTAGGGGCAAAAACATTAGAGGCTTTTAGGGGATGTTTGGTAAGGCACATGAATGTGAAGAAGATGGAGGGATATGGACATTGTGTAGGTAGGACGGATTAGTGTTTGGGTGTTTTTTTAATCTACTTTTAGCTAGTTTGGTGCAACATTGTGGGCTGAGGGGCCTGTCCAGTGCTGTACTGTTCTATGTCCTATTTCTATAATGTGAGCTGCAACCTCCGGGGGAGGAAGCAGACATTTTGTGAGCAGGTTCTTGCAATCAAAAAAATACAAGGCCTGTTAATGCAGGGGAATAGAAAACAACTTGTGCTCTTAATTGCCTCAGGGGTTCTCAAAGAGTTTTTTTTAAACAATAAGAATGATTCAAAAGTGTAGTCAATGTTGTCAAGTTAAAAAGATGACAGGTAAGCCGCGTGCAGGTGATTGTACAGCAACAAAGCATTATGACCAGGTCATGTGTGAGCTTTTGTCATGTTTAGGGAAAGGGCAACATTGCCCAGCTAGAGATCTCCCCCTTGTTTCTTCACCCATACCCCAATGTATCTGAACGACAGTTCCTGTGACATTGCAGCACTCCCTGTGCACTGGGAGAGGCAGCTGAGGCTGGGCAGTCAGTTCTGTGGAGTGTTGTGAGCCAGAGTTTATCCCATGCTCCACAGACATGGTACTGTCAAAACATTCTCACAGGCTGATGCCTTTGTGGTAGAATTAAATTCAATTAATACAAGTGAGTTAATGGTTATCTGAGAAGAGAGCTGTCACTCGAATGTTCACAGTGCTTTGAGCCAAATGTTGCAATCTTGCTTTTGAGATTCTAATCTGCAGAATGAAATCCAACTGTGGGAAGGCTGGAATCAGATATGAGTCTGCTCTGGCAGCCACAGGTGACACTCCACTCCTGAAAAGCTGAATTACTGAGGACATCAGATGACGGCCTCACCAGAGAATTTTCACCTTGAGACAACACAAGGGATTTAGGGATCAGGGACCTGACCACTGTCAGGGACAGTGCAGTCATTGTGAACAACCCTAAACGGTCCTCTTGTTCAGTGTGAGTGGAATGTGAGGGATAGATTGACCAAGGAGTTGCTCAAGTCTTTTAGCATTACCACCATGTCATAGATTCTGCTTGTGAAAATCCCATAAAGATTCAGAACTTTTGTTACTAGGCTAACAGACATTGTTACTCAGTTTCCTAGTGTGATAGCAAGCTGTTCCTGATATTTTTTGCCTTAGCAGTCCCTATTGGTGTGAGGAAAATTCTTGTAGAGTCTGACTGCTGCACTGTGGGTGCAGTCTTTGATGATAATTCTTAATGAAATAAACTACAATACAAGCATGCTCTTCCAGCCACTGGGAAGTGTTGCTAGTGGCTGAAAGGAACAGGATTTGGAGAATAGCACCATGTGGTCAGAATGATTTGAGACAGATTGGTGAAGAATTGCATTTGCAGGAGGCATGCACTTTATGCAAGGGCAGCAGAAGGCTTTTTGGAGCTACAAACAATGATTCCACTCAGAAGGTTCGTAGGCAAGTTCTTGTTCAGCATCACCACAAACTGAAGCCTCGGACTGAATGTTACTGAAAAGTTCAGTGCCACCCATCTAGTCAGCTCTCTCCTCTGCGGCAGCACAGTGATCCCACCAGCAACTCAGAGGCAGTCTCCCCTCTCTGGTAGCACAGCCATCCCACTAGTGATCAGAAGGCAGTCTGCCTTCTCTGGCAATGCTTTCACATTCGTCTCAATGTTTCAGTCTCCCTCGTCGCTTTAATCAGTGAACAATGGAAGCTTTAATTGGCAAAATGGAGTTGAACATCAGCTCGTGACCTGTCCTGCAGCCTTCTTGCCATGAGGTCCATGCATTCTGCCTCTGTCTCCCTGAATCCTCTCAGAGATGGCGGAGCACAGAAATAGCAAAATGATTTCACCGAACTGCTAATCACAGATTCCAACGGTACCCGAATCAAATTCAAGAATTGTAAAATAAATGTAAAAGACAGAAAGGAAATGAAATATCAGGTTTCATGGTCTACCCAGAAAATGTCGACCATGGGGTTGCTGTACACAGGTGCTATCTTCATGGTCAGAGAAGTAAAGGGCTGAAGAGGAAGGAATCAGGTAGGAGAGGAGAGTGAACTGTAGGGGAAAGGAAAGGAGGAGGGTCATCATGGAAGCAGAAAGGGGACTGTAAAAAGAAAGAAGGGGAGGGAGAGGAAATTACCAGAAGTTAGAAAAATCAATGTTCAAACCATCACGTTGGAGACCACCCAGATGGAATATGAGGTGTTGCTCCTCGACCTTAGAGTTGAATTGAACTGAATTGACTTTATTACTTATATTCTTCATATACACGAGGAGTAAAAATCTTTATGTTAGGTCTCCATCTAAATGTGCAATATGCAAATTATAGTAATTTATAATAAATGGTATGTACAATGGGACAGTAACACAATGGTTAAACATGAACAGTCAATATAGCGTAGAAATACAGTTGAGTCAGCATGAATTAAGCAGTCTGATGGCCAGGTGGAAGAAGCTGTCCTGGAGCCTGTTGTTCCTGGCTTTTATGCTGCAGTATCATTCCCTAGATGGTAGCAACTGGAACAGTTTGTGGTTGGAGTGACTCGGGTCCCCAATGATCCTTCAGGTCCTTTTTACACACCTGTCTTTCATTTGTAAATGTCCTGAATAGTGGGAAGTTTACATCTACAGATGCGCTGGGCTGTCCGCACCACTCTCTGCAGAGTCCTGCGATTGAGGGAGGTACAGTTCCCATAGCAGGCAGTGATGCAGCCAGTCAGGATGCTCTCAATTGTGCTCCTATAGAAAGTTCTTTGGATATGGGGGCCCATACCAATCTTCTTCAACAGTCTGAGACGAAAGAGGCGTCTTTTTCACCACACAAACAGTATGTCCAGACCACGTGAGATCCTTGGCGATGCTTATGCTGAGGACCTTAAAGCTGTTCACTCTCTCAATCCCAGATCCATTGATGTCAGTAGAAGTTAGCCTGTCTCCATTCTTCCTGTAATCCACAACCAGCTCCTTTGTTTTTGCGACATTGAGGGAGAGGTTGTTTATTGACAACACTGTGTCAGGGTGATGACTTCTTCTCTGTAGGCTGCCTCATTGTTATTTGATATTAGGCCAATCAGTGTTGCGTTGTCAACAAAGTTAATTAGCAGATTGGAGCTGTGGGTGTCAACAGTCATGGATATGCAGAGAGTAAAGGAGGGGCTTAGGACACAGCTCTGAGGGGCACCTGTGTTGAGGGTCAAAGGGGCAGAGATGAGGGAGCCCAGTCTTACCACCTGCCGGCGATCAGACAGGAAGTCCAGGATCCAGCTACACGAGGCAGGGTGAAGGCCGAGGTCTCTGAGCTTCTTGTTGAGCCTATAGGGAATTATGGTGTTGAATGCTGAACTGTAGTCCAAGAACAGCATTCTCACATAAGCATCCTTCTTCTCCAGATGTGTAAGGACGGTGTGCAGAGCTGTGGCTATTGCATCATCTGTCGATCGGTTGTGTCGGTAGATGAATTGTAGGGGGTCCAGTGTGGGTGGCAGCAAGCTGCAGATGTTGTCCTTGATCAGCCTCTCAAAGCATTTTCTTATTATTGAGGTGAGTGTGACAGGACGCCAGTCTTTCAGACATGTTATCTTGTTTTTTTTTAAACACAGGAACAATGGTGGATGTTTTGAAGCATGAGGTCTGTCTACACTGGGAGAGGGAGAGGTTAAAAATGTCTGTTAACACACCTGCCAGTTATGCTGCGCACATCCTGAGTACTCGCCCTAGGACGCCGTCTGGTCTCGCAGCCTCGCGACTGTCCACTTGTTGGAAGCACCTGCACACTTCGGCCTCAGAGGAAACCAAGCTGCTGGTCGCATCAGCTGCAGGCCTCCTCAGAGGCTCAGGGTCGGCTACATCGAACCGAGAGTGAAAAAAACATTTAGCTCGTCTGGGAGAGAGGCAGCGATGTTGGAAACTCCAGTGTGTTTAGCTTTGAGGTCTGTGATGGTGTGCAGACGTTGCCATAAGCTGTGTGTGTTGTTGGTGGAAAGCCGAGGCTGAATCTTGTCCCTGTATTGTTGTTTCACTGCCTTGATGACCTTGTGCAGATCGTAGCTGTATTTCCTGAGCTCCTGCTGATTACCGGCAACGTAAGCTCATTGTGGCAGTAGAGGAGGCCGTGGACTGACACGTTGAAACGGGATTATGAGGTGCTGCTCCTCCAGCTTGAGGGTATCTTCATCATGGCAGCTATGAAGTGTTGCTTCTTCACCCTTCCTTTCCCGTTCTGATGAATGGTCTCGGCCCAAAACTGACTGTTCATTCCTCTCCATATCCGTGGCCTGACCTGCTAAGTTCCTGCAGCACTTTGTACATGTTGTAGATCAAAAATGAGTGAAGAAGCCAGAGAGAGAGAGAGAGAGCTGACAGAAGAAGTGTTGCCCAATAGTTTCCCCACTTTTCTCAGCTTTCTTGTGTGTCTGGGAGCTGGGTTTTTTGCAGTCTTTTGTCGGTGAACGATGGAGAGAGAGGACACAAATGGAGAGAGTCGGAAGACCCCTGGATGGAATGGACTGAGGAGCAAGGGTCCAAGGGCTGGCTATGCTTGGAGGTCGATGGGAACAAACGAACAACCAGTGAGCGCCAACGATGCGCAATAGACTGTTTCATGAGGATGGGCCCTTTTCTCTTTTTTGTTTCTTTACTCACCATATAGTCAAATTAAGAATCATAAAGTTCAATCATTTAATCGCATATGGTGTACTGTCTGATATTCTGCAGTGTGGATTTGTAACCGGGCAACACATCACGCAGCATCCACACAAACGAGATTTCTCAATTTGGTGGGGCCAGAAGTTGTAATCCCCTAGACAAACATGTGCTGGCTGAGCCTGAGGGTTACACCTACAACTCTTATTTCCCCTACTATGCAAAAATCTGTCCAACCTTGTCTTAAATATATTTACTGAGGAAGCCTCCACTGCTTCACTGGGCAGAGAATTCCACAGATTCACCACTCTCTGGGAAAAGCAGTTCCTCCTCATCTCCATCCCAAATCTATTCCCCCGAATAATAGCTTTGTTATTGTCGCATGCATCGAGTTACAGTGAAAACCTTTGTTAGGATCATCTTATCCTATCATTACTTTGGTGTGATACAAAAGGGAAGCAATAATGGAGCTCAGAACATTGGGTTACAGTTACAGAGAAACGGCAGTGCAGGTGAGCAAGGCCATGACAAGGTAAATGTGAAGATGAGAGGCCATGTTACCGTACAGGAAACCCATTCAATAGTCCTGTAGCAGTAGGATAGAAGGTGTCCTTGACTCTGGTGATGCCTGCTTTCAGTCGTTCATACCCTCTGCACGATAGGAGGGTGGGAAAGAAGAGAGAGTGTCTTTGATAATGCCGGCTACTTCTCCATGATAGTGAGAAGAGCAGGCAGAGCCCGTGGAGGAGCAGCTGGTTTCCACGATGGGCTGAGCAGCATCCAGACCTCCGCAGTTCCTGGAAGTCATGGGCAGAGCAGGGGGTCAAACGAAGCCATGTTGGATCTGAATAGGGCGTTCTTTGTTGCATCAGTAAAAGTTGGTGAGGGTCAAAGGAGGCAGGCCAAATTTCCTTCGCCTCCAGGGGAAATAGAGGTGTTGTTGTGCTTTCCTGGCCACGGTACCTACGTGGTTGGACTAGGATATGATAGTCCACATGGACACAGTGGGCCTTTTCCTCTGCTGTATGAAATAAATGCTTTTAAAATAAACCTACAAGGGCCATAAGGGAAGAGTTTAAAACCCTTCTGCTACACTAGATAAATGAATTGAAGTTTGTGTAAAAATCTCATGAACTATTTCCTTTTTGTAACTGGTGGTAATGTGCTCATGTATAGTGACAGAATAACTTAATTCATTATGAAAATATTGACTCAAAAGTTCTGTATTTAGTTTTGAATATCTCAATGAATTGAGCATATCTTGAAATAAGAAACTCCTTTGGCGGCAGGAGTCTTGGACCTAACGTTGTTAAGTGAGGTTATTGTAGATGGGCGAGGAAGTTAGCCTGGACATGTTAGTCTAAGGTCTCCATGCACAGAGATGGGCAGAGAGACGAGTATGGGCAGCACTAAATAGCGGCTGTGGAGAGGGAAAAAAAAACAAATTGCAGTTCAAAGAGGCAAAAGAGTGGCAAGGAAAATGTCGACCTAGGCAGTGATGTAAGACCATAAGATATAGGAGCAGAATTAGATCATTTGGCCCATCATGTCTGCTCTGCCATTTCATCATGGCTGATCCAATTTTCCTCTCAGCCCCACCCTCCTGCCTTCTCCTCATATCCCTTCATGCACTGACCAATCAAATATCTATAAACCTCTGCTTTAAATACGCACAAAGATTTGGCCTTCACAGCTGAAGAATTCCGCAGATTCAGCACTCCAAGCCTTTTCATGGCTGCATAGCCATCATACCATAACAAGTTTCAAGAGCAGAGACTGTAGCACAGATGGAGGTTGTCTACGTTGCAGGTTTGCGAATAGAACTGAAGCAATTTGGAGACATCTATTTACTTAGAGATACAGTGTGGATTAGTGCCTTCTTCAAATTGAATCCCCAACAATCCCCAACTTTAACCCTAAGCAAAGCGCGGGACAATTTGCAATTAACCCACCAACTGGTACAGCTTTGGGCTGTGGGAGGAAACTAGATCTACCAGAGGAAACCCACACAGTCACAGGGAGAACGTACAAACTCCTTACAGGCAGCAGTGGGAATTGAACCCGGGTTGCTGGTACTGTAAAGTGTTTTGCTAACCACTATGCTACTGTGCTGCCCCAAATTATTTAGGGTATTTAAGATGATTAAAGGACATGGTAGAATCAAATTGTTGAACATAGGTGTCAGAAAGAGGTAATTCAGCCTATTCTCATAACTTTGAGCCGGTCTCATTCTCTCAGTGTGTCCTGTGAACCGGGCTCTCAACTGTCCATCCAATTCCCCTTTCATCCACTCATCTGAAATCAAATTTACCTGATTCCCAGAATGAGATTCAAGCTTCATCTCTTTGCTTCAAAGGTAAAGTTCATATACTACCTTGAGATTCACTTTCATGCAGGCATTTGCAGGGAAACAAAAGAAACATAACAGAATTTTGTGAAAAACTATACACATACAGATAAATATTAATGTGCAAAAGAAGACAGACTACAAATAAAAATCGGACTGAGGATGCGTCTTAAAGTGGTTGGAACTCCAGAGCAACACATACAAAATTCTGCAGCTGATGGGGGAAGAGATAAAGGACTGAAAAAAAAGGAATCTGATAGGAAAGGCTGGGCGGACCATGGGAGGAAGGGGAGGAGAGAACCCAAAGAAGGTGATAGGCAGGTGAGAAGGAAAGAGTTTAAGGATAAAGGGGATGAGGAAAAACTTCTTCACACAGAGAGTGGTGAATCTGTGGAATTCTCTGCCACAGGAAACAGTTGAGACCAGTTCATTGGCTATATTTAAGAGGAAGTTAGATATGGCCCTTGTGGCTAAAGGGATCAGGGGGTATGGAGAGAAAGCAGGTACAGGGTTCTGAGTTGGATGGTCAGCCATGATCATACTGAATGGCAGTGCAGGCTTGAAGGGCCGAATGGCCTACTCCTGCACCTATTTTCTATGTTTTTTTTAAGAGGTAAGAGGGGAGTCAGGGTGAGATGGTGCTCCTACAACCTGATAAAAGCCTCATTGTGGTGGTAGAGGAGGCCATGAACCAACATGTCAGAATGGCAGTGGGGACTGGAGTTAAAAGTTTTGGCCACTGGTAAATCCCACTTCTTGTGGATGGAGTGAAGGTGCTTGACAAAGCAGTTCCCAATCTGCTTTGGGTCTCACCAATGTACATCAATCATCGGGAGCATCAGGTACAGCAGGCGACTTTAATAGATTCACAGGTAAGTTGTTGCCCCACTTGGAAGGACTTCTTGGAGCCCTGAATGGAGGTGAGGGAGGAGGTGTTTGGGCAGGTGTGGCACTTCCCCCTCTTGCAGGGCTAAGTGTCAGGAGTGAGATTAGTGGGGAGGGACAAATCATCAAGGGAATCATAGAGAGAGTGACCTCTGTGGAAAATGGTTTATGGGGAGGTAAAGATGTGTTCGACCCCATTGAAAATGGTGGAATTTGCAGAGAGTGATGTGCTGGATGTGGAGGCTCAGGGGGTGGTGGGTAAATTTAATCCCTCTCATCAGGTGCCTGGATTTTGGCCCAACACGTCTCATACTGCACCATGCTCCAGAATATGGAGGCATAGTGTGATGGTGCTAAGAACTTCATAAAGAATAGTGGTAATTTCTTTCTCCCCTACGCCCATAATAATGTCAAATAATCATAGTCAATTATTGGTACAGTTCACAGGTCTTGGGGAGGTTTCTCCAGAATCAGAATCAGGTTGATTTTCAGTAGCACATGTCATAAAAGCCATTGTTTAGTGGCAGCAGTATAGTGCAAGATGTAAAAACTTATATGTCACAATAATAAATAGCATAAATAAAGAGTACAAAAGAGTGAGTTAGTGTTCATGGATTCCTGGACCCTTTAGAAACTTGGTATTGTAGGGACAAATCTGTTCCTAAAACACTGAGTGTGCACCTTCGAGCTGCAGAACCTCCTCCCCAATGGTAGGAATGAGAAGAGGGTGTGTTCCGGATGTTGTTGGTCCTCGGTGACGCAGGCTGCCTTTTGAAGATGTCCTCAATGGTGGGGAGGCTAGTGCCACTGATGGAGCTGGCTGAGTCGACTAAACTCGGCAGTCTCCCCTGATTCTCTGCACCAGACTGTGCTCCATCTGCTGAGAATGCACTCAAACTGCTGCAGCAACTCAGCAGCTGCGGTAAAGAGTGCAGTCAGTGTTTCGGGCCGAGCTCCCCCCCCTCCCCCCAGCATTTTGCGTGCGTTGCTTGGATTTCCAGCGTCTGCTGCCTTCCTCCTGTTTGCTCAGAATGCACTCCACTTCACTGCCGTGGAAATTCGCTGGTCTTCGGCAATGTACCAAATCTCCATTGTTGTGTCACGGCAGGAGGCCAGTCAAAGGTGGCAGGGTAGTGCAGCTAATTGAGTTGTTGCCTTCACAGGCCCCACAAACTTGGTTCAAACTTGACCAGCAGCCTCTCTGTGTGGAGTTTGCCCATCCTCCATGTGAGAGCATGAGTTTCCACCGGGCATGCTTCTTTCCTCTCATACCCCTAATATACATGGAGGAGTTGGTGGAGTAACTGACTGCTGTAAAGTCCCCCTCGTCTGTGGGTGAATGATAGAATCTGTTGTGGAGTCCATTGAAATGTCGGGAGAACAAAATGGGATGAGTACAAATGTGTGGTTGATGGTCAGCAGAGATTCGATGGGCTGAAGGGCCTTCTTCTGTGTTACATGTTGCCATGACAGGGTGGCTCAGTGGCGTAGTGGTGAGCACAATGCTGTACAGTACAGGCGACCAGGGTTCAATTCCCGCCGCTGCCTGTAAAGAGTTTGTACGTTCTCCCCGTGACCGCGTGGTTTTCCTCCAGGTGCTCCAGTTTCCTCCTGATTGGTAGGTTAATTGGTCATTGTAAATTGTCCCGTGATTAGGCTAGGATTAAATTGGGGATTGCTGGGCGGTGAGTTTGGAAGGGCCAGAAGGTCCTATTCTGCACTGTATCTCAAGAAACAATAAATAAATAAATGAATTAAGGAAAAATCTAATCACTCCCCCTTCCTTATTTCCCAATATTCTGCATCCCATTCCCTCTCAGACAAACCCATCAAATCCCCTTTGAGCGCCCCACCACTTACCAACACTGAAGGTAATTCGCAGCTGAAGGTCAGTCTACCAGAAGTAACAGAGTGTGGGAGGAAACCAGGGGCACCCAGCAGAGCCAAGGACCAGATCACCACAGAGCTAGAGGGGATGAATGGCTTCCTGCTGTTCCCATGGTAATGAAACCGCCAAGTACCGACATCACAATTGCATTTGAGTGATGGGTGCGTAAAAGCTCAAAGCGTTCAAGTTAACATTGGAGAGTGTTAGTAATTAGTAGCTGTGGAGATGTGTGATATAATAGCAGAAAAAGTAAATGGCACTATGCTTTAGAGAGGACTTGGAATATTATTTTCAGTAATGATTATAATTATGATTATAAAGAATACTTTTGCTCTCACTTATATCCAGTTGTTTTTAACTAAAGCTGTATTAGTGATACTGCCTAATGCAGCCTCACTTCATTACCGCTACCCCCCCCCCCCCCAACCCACTTGAACACCATCATCCCTGTTCTCTCATGGTACCAGATAGATCACACACCAAACAAGGCCTGGCGAAGCCTTACACAATATCCTTCTCACAGCATCTAACGAAGCAGCTGAGTCGCGCCTGCTGTTGTGAGCCAGGAAGCACGATGGACTGTACGTGCACGGCAAGGCCTCAGCGCGGGTTATTGAGCAGGCTATCTTGCTGACACCTAGAAGTAAACCCCCGCAGGTGCTGGAAATCTGAAGTAAAATCAAAATTTTGGAAATAGTCACAGGAGCATGAGAAAATAGCAGCGGGAGTTAGTCACAAGTCCGCCCCGTCATCTAATATAATCAAAGTGGATCTGTGCTAGTCTTAACTCCTCTCTTTGATAGTTACCTGTAACTCCCCATTCACCAATCATTCAGATAACTGAAAGATAATTTATCTTTCTCCACCTTAAATATACAGAGCATAAAAACATAGAAATCTACAGCACATTACAGGCCCTTTGGCCCACAATGTTGTGCCAACCATGTAACTACTCCAGAAACTGCTTAGAATTTCCCTACCACATAGCCCTCTATTTTTCTAAGCTCTCTGCACTTATCTAAGAGTCTCTTAAAAGACTGTCTGGGGCCCTGAATGGTGGTGAGGGAGGAAGTGTAAGGGCAGGTGTAGCACTTGTTCCGCTTACATGGTTAAGTGCCAGGAGGGAGATTGGTGGGAAGGGATGGTGGGGGGGGGGGGGATGAATGGACAAGGGAGTCATGTAGGGAGCGATCCCTTCGGAAAGCAGAAAGAGGGGCAGGAGGGAAAGATGTGCTTGGTGGTGGGATTCCGTCGGAGGTGGCGTAAGTTATGGAGAACTATATGTTGGACCTGGAGGCTGGTAGATGAGGACAAGGGGAACCCTATCCCGAGTGGGGTGACCGGAGGATGGGGTGAGTGCATGAAATGGGAGAGATGTGTTTGAGAGCAGAGTTGATTGTGGAAGAAGGGAAGCCCCTTCCTTTAAAAAAGGAAGGCATCTTCTTTGTTCTGGAATGAAAAGCCTCATCCTGAGAGCAGATGCGGTAGAGATGGAGGAATTGCGAGAAGGGGATGGCATTTTTACAAGAGACAGGGTGGGAAGAAGAATAGCCCAGGTAGCTGAGAGAGTCCGTAGGCTAATAGTAGATATCAGTAGCTGAGCCTTCTCGAAAGATGGAATCAGTAGATAAGCTGGCTCTGTGTCTCCTTCAGCCCTGGGAAAAAGCTTCTGGCTATCCACACAATCAATGTCTCTCATCATCTTATACATCTTTATCAGGTCACCTCTCATTCTCTGTCACACCAAGGAGAAAAGGCCAAGTTCACTCAAATTATTCTCATGAGGCATGCTCTCCAATCCAGGCAACATCTAAAGATTTGGCCTTTTCCATGCTCAGGGACAGAGAATTTTAGGAACCCACTTCCCTTTGAATGAGGAAATTTCAGCGTACCTCACTTTTAAATGTCTAGTCTCTTATAGTTGTGATTGGGAAAACACATACACAGTCAAGTCTCCTTAGGTTAAAATAAGGTAACTCCTCAGTCTTTAATCTCCAAATGATACAAACCCAGACTATTTAATCTCTGTTTGTAGGGCACCTTTACCCATCTCAGGAACTAGTCAGGTGAATCTTCTTTGTACACTCTCCAGTTACTACAGTATAATCATAAACATGAGAAATTCTGCAGAAAAAGCGTTTAAGCCTGAAACGTCAATTGTTTGTTCATTGCCATGGATGCTGCCTGACCTGCTGAGTTCCTCCTGCATTTTGTGTGTATATCTACTGTAAATCTTTTCTTTTAGGTAAGGAGACCAAAACTGGAAATGGTATTCCTGGTGTAGCCTCAACAGCGCCCTGTACAATGCTAGGAAACCTCCGTTTTTATATTCTATCACCTTTGCAATGAAGGTCAAAATGCTGTGGAATTTTGTGTACAGTTTTGGTTTCCTTACTGACAAAAAAAAACAATATATTAACTTTGGAGAGAGAACAAAGATTTGACAGATGGATTGTTGAACCTGCCTGCCAACATTTTGTGATTCATGCACTAGAACATCTGGATCCCTTTGAACTTGACTCACTTGCAGCCCCTTTCCATTTAGATAATAACCTTCCTTTTGAGTTCTCAGATATCATGTCTTTTGTGTTCTGTACACTTCCCCACAGTAAACTCCATTTGCCGCTGAGCCAATCTACCCATACCCTGTTGCAGAATCTCTGTATCCTGGTGTCCTTTCCAACTACTTTGGAATTATTGGCAAATTTGGAGATCTTACTTACTGTTCCTTTATTCGGGTCACTAATGTGAATAGTGAACAATAATGGGCCAAGAACCTGTTACGTTTTGTAATTTCAAGACATTAAACTCATTCAAAGGAAGACACGGGAGTCCAAAATGCGCGTCTACTTCGTGTTTACCTTAAGCGCAGCACAGGACTGGCTGGCTAGCCCTGAGACTGTGATGCGAGAGCTAGCAATAGACAAGATATGTCTTGAAAAAGACAGATGTGAAAGTGCAAGAGTTCCCTCACCACAATCTCCGTTTGCAGGGAGAGTGTGAAAACTCTTCATCTATGAGATGGCAGGTGGCGCTGTACAAGGACTCTGCTGGCAAAGCTGGAGATAGCAACAACCCTGAAAAGTTAGTGAAGCAGGTGCAGGCAGTCGCTACAATACTGTTCCACTTGGAGCAGACAGTGCATTCTTTCAAGTCCAAGAAAAAGGTTTGGTATAAGCTGTTATCCAAGCAACGCAGAAGAAATGTGGCCACGTTTCCGAACGACCCCTTTTTATAACTTGCCAAAGTGCGCCCCACTTAAAATAAACATGAAGTTAGTCTCACATTTCAGACTCCCAAGTCTTTCATTGAATTAGTTTATGTTTTGAAGTTACAAAACATAACAGAACTGATTTCTGTGGTACTTCATTAGTCGCCTCCTCAGTGTCTGAAAATAACCTATTCATTCTAACCTTCTAATTTCTATGACACAACCAGTTTTCCATCAATTCTAGCATACTTCCTCCAAGATCATGGGCTTCTGATATTTGTACCAGCCTCTTATGAGACTGTGAATAAAGTTTCAGAAATGTAAATACACTACACCTACAGGCTCCAAGGATTTGAGGATCTTTTTTTTAAACACAATTCACCTTCCGCATTGACTAGGTTTAATTTATTAGACCTACCTAAGTGATCAGCTACTTCCTTTTTGATCTTAACATTGTTCCAACAAGAGCCATTAAACTGGTCTGTAGTTTCGTACCCTCTGCATTTCCCCTTCTTTGATCAAGCATGTCATACTGAATATTTACAATCTTCTAGTACCCTCCTAGTATTCAGCAGGCTATGAAAATTTCGAGCAAATATGGCCACATCTCTACACTTTAAAATCCCAGTGTTCAGTCCTTTGGGTTGAGGTGATTTGCCCTTCTTTAGCTGCGCCCCCCCAGCATTTTGTGCGCCGAGTTACTCCAATACTTCAGTCCTTGTAATTGGATAATCGGATTTTGTTTTTTTTTGTAAATTCTATGACGTTATTTAAAATGAGTCCACCTGATATCTTAGGGATATTAATGGTGTCAACTGAAGACTGATGTTTAGCACATATTCGCGAGCCTCACTCTCTAGATACCATATTAACCATCGCTGCCCTTTTCTGATTTTTAAAATCATCCTAGACTAGTCTACCATGAGCTCTTTTGTATTTTGTACCATTCTGTATACCATAGTCTTCTCTGTAGCATTATCCTTTGCTTCCTTTGGTTATGCCTTTTTCTCATAGAAACCCTTATATTTTGATTGTAATAAACATTTGTTGAGCTTGCTCGTACAATTAGATGGACTTTTGACCTCACAGTCTATCTTGTGATGTTCCAGCACCTTACTGTCTACCTGCAGTGCACTGTCCCTATGTTCTATTATCTATTCTACCTCAATACACTGTATTGACAGCAGGAACTGTTCGTTTGAACAATCTGTCTGAACAGTATGCAAGACAAACTTCTCACTGTACCTGGCAAAGGTATTGCAAAGGAAGGAACATATGACAATAATAAACCAATTAGTTACATACGGCTTGTTACACTTAGGGCAGCAATGAAGATCCTCCATCTCTGTCTGTTTAGAAGGCTTCTTCATTGTTATTTCTGTAACAGTTGTGTTTTGACCAGTCAGGGTCGTTAGCCTTGGGCTGAGCCCCTGAACCTGCAGGGCCAGTGGACCACTCTTACTCTGGCCTCTACCCTTTGACCTGCTTGGCATGGGTGACCCTACCAAGAATCAAAGTACAAAGCCTTGACTCAAGCCTTCAAACCCTACGACAAAGTTGTGGTCCTCTTGGAGGAGTATACCAATACCAGTATAAGTCATCTATTTCAATATCTGCCACTGTTCCTTCACTGACCTGTCCCTTAGCTTGTTTACCGAGTCCAGTTTAGGCAAAGCCACTGTAATTGAAGACACTAAATTTGGACCTAATGTGTTCATCCTCAAGCCTGATTTGGAATTCTATTATATTGTGGTCGCTACTCCACAAGGGATCTTTAACCACAAGAGCCCTAATTAATCCTTCCTCATGGCATAAGACCAAATCGAAAATAACCCATTCTTGTGTTGGCTCCACAAAAGCAATCCCCAATGCACTCCACAAACTCTTCTTTTACGATATCTTTGTTTTATTCAAACTATTTTGGAGATTAAAATCTTCCTTGATAATTGTGGTTTCCTTTAAACGTACCATTGATATTTTCCTATTTAATTGACAGAACTGGACAACAAAGATTTTGCTTCCTGAATACCTTTGGGTACTCTTGGGTAAGTTTTCTGGATTTTGGGCTGCTGATCGTGAAAATCACCATGAAATTTCCCTATCAGGCACCATTTTTAGAAATTGCCTTTATTTGTTATTTCAACTCATGATTCAAGTTCAACTAACTGATGCCAACATTAAGGAAGGCATTTCTGTTGCTCCCCAAATCAAACAGGTCATCAATTGCAGGCAATTTGAGGAATTTCTGGTGGGACTGGAGAAAATCACATGGAAGGCATTCAAGGACATTGTTGAACATTTTCTTGGCAACTACAGAACACCAAACTACATGCAACTGGTTGACAACATGCTTCATGCATACAAAACCATGACGTGCAACACGTCTCTAAAGATTCACTTTCTGCATTCCCATTTTGACGTCTTCCCTGCAAATCCTGGCACTGTCAATGGCAAACATGGTGAAAGGTTTCACCGGGACATTGCAGTCTTGGAGAAACGGTAACAGGGCAACTGTAATCCACCAACGCCGGCTGATTATTGTTGGACACTTAAGCCAGAAGCCTCAGACATGAGTACAAATGAAAATCATCAACAAAACATTTTTAGCTTAGTTGAACTATTGCAAAGCATCAGCACCATTATGCAATCAACTGCACTATTTTGAATAAAAGTTCATTTCTTGTTTCTCCAACTTCCAGCGTGATACAAATAGTCTAAGATGATATTTGTGTTCAACTTCAAGTGGTCTATCATAAACAAAAACAAAAAATTCTGAGGATGCCACACTTCCAAAAAAATTGTTGTCCATTCTAATTGGTTTATTATTATCTCATGTACCCGGTTACAGTGAAAAACTTGTTTTGCATACCATCCATACAAAATGATTTTATAACAGCAGTACACTGAGGTAGCACAAAGGGAAATATAACAACAGAATGCAGAATATAGCATTACAGTTACAGAGAGTACAATACAGGGAGGCAATAAGGTGCAAACTCGTGACGAGTTAGATTGTGAGGTCAGGAGTCCAGTTTATCATGCATCGGTTCCATCCAATAGAGCATTGATTGTGGGATAGGAGCTGTCCTTGACCCCAATGCCTCCACACTCTGACATACTGAATGGTCACATTTTGGGGTTTAGAGACTCCTCTCACTCATGCCTTCCTTCCCCTGCTATTCATAATTTCAACCCAAGCTAATTCTGCATCTCTATCCATTGCCTTAATTTCAGCCCTGGTCAGGGACCTTCCTTGATTAACAAAGCCAACCACCTCCTTTCCGCTTTGTCCTTTTCTTGTAGAGAACTGTATAACCTGGAATATTAAGCACTTAATCCCGGTCATCCTACAACCACACTTCTGTAACAGTTATGATTTCATACCCTACTCTTGCTATTTATGCTGTCAGCTCATCAACCTTGTTGCAAATGCTACTTGTTTTGAAATAATGAAAACTGAGCTTGAAGTTTTTACATTTATTTACTATCTAGATTTGTTTTACTCCTATCATACTCTAACTGTCGATTCCCCCCTCACTGTCATGTCTCACTGCTATTTCATTTCCTCCTGAGTTATTAAATCTTCTGTTCTTGGAACCCTCCCACCTTCTGGTTAGTTTAAAACTCCAAGTGAGGCAGTGAACATTAAAGTATGATGATTTCTCATCAGAACCGATTCACTGGCCTTAAGAATTAACTCGGTTTCCCTCCCCACAGATACTGACCGACCTGATGAATAATTCTGGAATTATCTGTTTTAATTGATGAAGCTGTTCCAGCTGGCTATCTCCAGGATGGAGCAGTCAGCAACAGTTATGCAGTTGAATATCAATGGGAGGTGGTTAAGCTCATTTGCAGAGATTTGCATTTTCTCATGTTCCCACCCATTTATCACCTCAAGCCTAAATCTTGTCCTGGTCTTGCTCTCTTCAGATATGGATTACTTTGTTATTTGTTGAAGTGAACGTTGTGCATTTATCAGCAGGTTTCTGCTGGAGAAACTTAATGGGTCGAGCAGTATCTTCGAGAGGAAAGAAACTATTGATATTTTGGATTAAAACAGTGACAATTCCTTTCCTTCCATAGATGCTGAAGTTTCTCCAGCAGATTACTTGTTGCTCCGGATTTCAGCATCTGCAGTGTCTTTTCCTTCCATTGCGCAATCATCAGTAAGCATCCCCACTTCTATTAAGGCAGTTGAAAATACCTGTGGCAAGGACTTCGGCACTGAGGAGCTCCTGCAATGTTCTGAAACAGGGCTCCAATAACCACGACCATCATTCCTTCCTGGAAGATGTGTGTGCAGCCACTGGAAAGGAGTTAATTTTATTTCCACTGACGACTTTTACTGGGGACATATTGATCCCACAGTTAGTTAAAGCGACATCTGCGGTGGGAAAATGCGTATGTGGATGTTTCGGGTTGAAGATCTGCATTAGGACCGATGGGGAAGAGGAAGGATTGCCAGTATATAACAGAAGGTAAAAGGTTGAAATAGAGGCTGGTGCTTGTAGATGGGGAGGGGTGAATGATTCCATCCACTCATCATTCCCTCTCCATCTGGTTGCACCTCAAAATCAGAATCTGGTTGAGTGGTGCCACAACAACAACCTCTCAATCAATGTTAGCAAGACTAAAAAGATGATTATTGACTACAGGACGAAGAAATTGGGGGTCCACGATCCAGTGCTCATTAGGGGATTGGAGGCGGAGAGAGTCAGCAAATTTAAATTCTGGGACGTATTTATATCAGAGGATCTGTCCTGGGAATGGCACGTAAATTCCATTTCAAAGAAAGCACAGCAGCATCTCTACTTTCTTAGAAGTTTGCTTCAATTCAGCAAGTTAGCTAAAACTCTGACAAGCCTATATCGATGTACTGTAGGGAGCATCTTGACTGGTTACAGCATGGTCTACAATGGAAACACCAATGTCCAGGAATGGAAAAAAGTGGTGCACATCACAGGAAGACCACTCCCAACCATTGAATACACCTACAAAGAAAACAGCATCAAGGAACTCAAACATGTTTTCTTCTCACTGCTATCATCAGGAAGGAGGTACAGGAGCCTTACTACCGGATTCAGGAAGTAATGTCTTGCAAGCCCGGTCAGAGTTGTCATACATTCGATGTTGCCTCCAACCTCGCTTGAAGTTGTCTCTTCCCCCTTGAAATAGCCCTTTGCAAATCATATCTGGTTTTCTGGTACAGACCCGGGTTGCTAGACTTGAATGCCATCGAGCTAGCCTTCAGCAGATGACGTACCTCTTGGTTCATCCATGGCTTTTAGTTTGGGAATGTACAGTAAGTCTTTGTAGGCACGCACTCCTCCACACAGGTTTTAATGAAGTCTGTAACAACTGCAGCATACTCATCCAGATTTGAAGATGAGTCCCTGAATACTGTCCAGTCCACCGATTCAAAGCAGGACTCTGGCAGGGCTTGCAAGACATTACTTCCTACAAAGTGAAACACAATAGCATGAATGACAGCGATACTTCATTTCCAGATGAACTCAACGCCTTCTATGCCCGCTTTGAAATGAAGAACACAACTATAGCTGTGAAGATCCCTGCTGCATCTGATGTCCCTGTGATCTCTGTCTCAGAGGCTGATGTTAGGCTGCCTATAAAGAGGGTGAACCCTCGCAGGGCCAAAGGTCCCAATGGAGTACCTGGTAAGGCTCTGAAAACCTATGCAAGCTAACTGGCAGGAGTATTCAAGGACATTTTCAACCTCTCACTACTATGGGCGAAAGCTTGCCACTTGCTTCAAAAAAGGCAACAATTATACCAGTGCCTAAGAAGAATAATGTGGGCTGCCTTAATGACCATGGTTTGGTAGCACTCACACTTACAGTGATGAAATGCTTTGAGAGGTTGGTCGTGACGAGACTGAACTCCAGCCTCAGCAAGGACCTGGACCCATTACAATTTGCCTATTGCCACAATAGGTCAACAGTAGATGCAATCTTAGTGGCTCTTCACACGACCTTAGACCCCCTGGACAATACAAACACCTATGTGAGGATGCTGTTGATCGACTATAGCTCAGCATTTAATACCATCATTCCCACAGTCCTGATTAAGAAGTTACAGAACCTGGGCCTCTGTACCTGTGGTGAACTATGTGCCTGTCTGGACACGCCCCCTGCTGACTGCTCCTGTGGCTCCTCCCACAGGCCCCTGTATAAAGGCGATCTGAGGCCTGACGCTCGGCCTCACTCTCCAGGACAAAGTATGATAGACACTCACTCCTGGTTCCTTCTTCCAGTCAATAAAAGCCGATATCTCGCCTTACGTCTCAGTGTGGGTTATTGATTGTGCATCAGTACCTCCCTCTTCAATTGGATGCTCGACTTCCTAACTGGAAGATCACAGTGTGTGTGGATTGGTGATAACATCTCCTCCTCACTGCTGATCAACACTGGTGTACCTCAAGGGTGTGTGCTTAGCCCACTGCTCTACTCTCTCTATACCCATGACTGTGTGGCTAGGCATAGGGTTGTAAATTTAGTTGGCTCCATCTTGGATACTAGCCTGCAAAGTACCCAGGACATCTTTAGGGAGCGGTGTCTCAGAAAGGCAGCGTCCACTATTAAGGACCTCCAGCACCCAGGGCATGCCCCTTTCTCACTGTTACCATCAGGTAGGAGGTACAGAAGCCTGAAGGCACACACTCAGTGATTCAGGAACAGCTTCTTCCCCTCTGCCATCCTATTCCTAAATGGACATTGAATCTTTGGACACTAACTCACTATTTTAATATATATTATTTTTATTTTTTGCATGACTTTTAATCTATTCAATATACGTATACTATAATTTATTTACTTATTTATTATTATTATTTTTCTTCTAGATTATGGATTGCATTGAACTGCTGCTGCTAAGTTAACGAATTTCACAACACATGCTGGTGATAATAAACCTGATTCTGAGGTTCAGGAATAATTTATTATTTATTTCATTTATATAGAGACTCAGCACAGAATAGGCCCTCTGTTCCTTCTGATCTCTGCACGACCCTGCAGCTCCTGACAGCTCGCGAATAACTCTAATCTAATCACGGGACAATTTACAATGACCAATTAACCTACTAACTTGTAGGACTTTGGACTGGGGGAGGGAACTGGAGCACCCCGAGGAAACACTCTCATTCCAAGGGGAGGAGGCACAGACTCCTTACAGAGAACACAGGGACTGGACGCTGATACCCCAGGTTGTAGTAGTGTCATGCTAACTGCGATGCTACTGTGATAATACCATATTATCACCCTTCTGCCATCATGTTCCTGAACCAGTGTGGACATCGTCACTCACTACAACACTGAACTGAGCACTCAACACAACCTTTGGACTCATTTGCAAGGACTCTAAAACTCAAGTTCTCAGTTAAATTTATTTGGTATTACTCTTTCTTGCTTCTTCTTGTATTTGGACAATTTGCCAGCCTTCCTTTGTGTGTAATTTCTCATTGATTCTATTGTACTTCTTTGTCCTACTGCAAGAAAATAAATCTCAGGGTGGTATTTAGTGGCACATGCGATACATACTTCGATAATAAAATTTACTTTAGACTTTGAAGAATCAGAATCCAGATCAGAATCAGGTTTATTATTGTGACTTATTTGACATGAAATCTGTCGTTTTGTGGAGGCAGTACAGCATAAAGACATAACATTACCATAAATTTCAACATAAATAAATAGTGCAAAAAGGGAATAACGAAGTAGTGTTCATGCATCCACAGACAACTGGGGGGGGGGAGGGGGAGTCAGTGAAGAAGCTATTTCTAAATCTTTCAGGCTCTTCTATCTCCTCCTGAATATTAATAATGAGAAGGGGGATATCCTGGATGGTGAGGATCCTTAATGATGGATACCGCCTCTTGAAAGTGTCTTTGATGGTGGAGATGGTTAATTCTACAATCCTCTGCAGCCTCCTAATCCCACGCATTGTGCACTGGAGCCTACCGCAGTCCACTTACCCATGTCTGCACATTTTGTTTCTTCCTTCGCAGGGTGGCAGAATGGCACGGCTGATAGGGTTGCCAGCTCACAGCTCCTGGGTTCAATCCTGGCCTTAGCTGCTGAGGAGGCTGCACATTGTCCACGTGGCTGGCATGGAATCCAAGAGTCAGTCTGCATGGAAGCAGGCCCATTGGCTCAACTCATTCATGCCAACTGTGTTGCCCAGCCACATCTCATCTCACCTGTCCATGTTGGGCCCATAGCCTTCTAAACCTCTCCTGTGCATGGACCTATTTAGCTGGCTTGAAATATTCCTTTTGGGAGGAAACCGGGTTGGTTGAACAGTTAATTGCCCCAGGTGTATTAGTGAGTCGCAAGAAAACCAGGGAAGAAAGGAACCCTGTGGAAGAATCTCCTGCGGATAAGCAGGAGGAAGAATGGGACTGATGTGCTAGCATTAACCCGATGGGCTGAAGGCCTCCTTATGTGTCAGAAGAAAGCATGAGAAATAAAAGTATGAGAAGCATTGAGTAAAGAAAAGATATTGGTTCCATATTGAGTTGTTAATGGGTAAGAAGGTTGAGTAGCTTCGGATTCTCTTTGGAGCAAAGATGGATTGGAGGCGACTTGGTAGAGGTGCGTAAGATTATAAAAGGAATAGTGGAGTGAACAGCAATTTCCTTTTTCCCAGGGCAGCAATGGTTAATATCAGAAGACATCCTTTTAAGGTGAGTGGAGGAAAATTGAGGGGCGACGTCAGGGGTAGGTTTTTATACAGAGAACGGTAGATGCCAGCAGTGGTGGTAGAGAATGACACACTAGTGACATTTAAGGAGGCCTTAGACAGGCACATGGATGGAAGAAGACTGGAGGGTTATGGCGTCCGTAGGAGAGAAGGGTTATATTGATCATGGAGTAGGTTCAAAGGGTGGCACAACATCATAGGCTGAAGGGCCCATACTGTGGTATACTATTCTATACGGAGACATAGAAAAGAACTGCACAGAAACAGGCCTTCACCCATCTAGCCCATGCTGAACCATTTAAACTGTCTTCTCCCACCATCATGGGACCATCGCTCTCCATACCCCTACCATCCATGTACCTATCCAAACTTCCTTCCAATGTTGCAGCTGTGCTCGCGCTGGGAGGTCATTCCACACTCTCACGACTCTGAGTGAAGAAGTTTCCCCTAGTGTATCTCTTAAACTTCCCACCTTTCACCCTTAAACCATGACCTCTAGTTGTACTCCCACCCAGCTTGAATAGAAAAAAGCCTGCTTGCACTTATCCTGTCTATACCCCTCATAAAATCGTATCCCTCAATCCAATCTCCCCGTAATCTTCTGCGTTCCAAGGAATAAAGTCCTAACCTATTCAGTCTTTCCTTATAACTCCCAGTCCCGCAGCATGCTTATTATAAAACCCAATTAACCTACTAATCGGTACGTCTTTGGACTGTGGGAAGGAAGTGGAGAACCCAGAAGAAACCCACCCAGTCACGGGGAGAACATACAAACTCCTTACAGGCAGTGGCGGGAATTGAACCCAGGCCGCCTGCACAGTAAAGCGTTCTATGTTCTATGTTCTAATTTGGCTCAATAATGAGTCAATATTAAGGATGGAGTAATGACTGGGATTGCTGGTTATTATGGTGCAGGTAGAAGTTATAACAGCACGGTAGAGTTACTGCTTTACAGCACCAGAGACACGGGTTCCGTCCTGACTTCTGTTGGTGTCGGTGTGGCGTTTGCACGCTCTCCCTGCGGCCGTGTGTGTTTCCTTCACTTTCTTCCCTCACCCCAAATGTCTACGTTAAACTATTCCTAATGCATGTGGACGGTAGAACCTGAGGTGATTTGATGAGATTGTATATAGAGAGTGAAATAGGACTGATGTAGGATTAGTGTAACAACATGGTTGATGATCGCTACGGACTCAGTGAATTTCTTTTTAGTGAGTCGATGAGTTCAGCCCACTGAATATTTCAGTGCAACGCCATCTCGCCCTTATTTGTCTCCACATTCCTGCAGGTTTTTCCCTGTCAAACATTTATTCAATTTCCTTTCAAAAATCAGGATTTAATCTGCCGACTATCAGGCAACACATTGTAAGCACTTGCTGAGTGGAAGCAGGTTTTCCTCAAGTTCCTTCTGTTCCTCTTGGCAGCTTATGCAGTCTGCATGTGAAGTATGGGCTAGCACAGAGAGCTCTGCCTGTGCCTGCCTATTGCTAATTATACAGAAGAAATTATCATTGATTAGCAGAAACACTGAGATTTTTGCATTCATATTGAGCATTAAATGGCACATAAAATAGATTATGTATCAATTATTACACAAAATAAAGTGCTATTGACCATTGAGTGGAATATGTTACAGAAGAGCTCCCTCCATTGTCAGAAAAAGTTCTGCTTTGTGCAGGATTAACTGAGGCTAAATAACCTGTCTTTAAATCTTTGTATCACTTCATGTAATGAAACCCTCTGACCTCCCACCCTGAATTAAACAAAATTCAGAACCTAATCACTAATCTGAAACTCAATAAGGGATGAGCGTTGTGTGCCAGTGATCGTTGATGGGGAATTGAACATTTGATTTGCTGGTTATTGA
Organism: Hypanus sabinus; assembly: GCF_030144855.1. Taxonomy (NCBI): domain Eukaryota; kingdom Metazoa; phylum Chordata; class Chondrichthyes; order Myliobatiformes; family Dasyatidae; genus Hypanus; species Hypanus sabinus. The sequence continues at coordinate 77,913,374 of NC_082721.1, forward strand.
CTTGATTGTCTGCAATGTTCCATTGTACCGTGAATTGACGTTGGTACAATTAGAAATATTTTATCCTTTCAGATACACTTAACTTGAATCAGAATCTCTGTTAGGCCTTATGTGAAGTGAAATTTGTTGCAGTACCGTGCAAAGGACATACATTTACTATGAATTATAGAATAAGTAACTAGTGCAAAAACTAGCAACAATGAGGTATTGTTTGTAGGTTTACGAACTGATGGTGGAGGGGAGGGGGAAGAGCTGTTTCTGAACCACTGAGTGTGTTCTTCAGTCTCCTTCAGGCAAATTTGGAGGGAATTTCTCACTCAATGAGTAGAAGGATAGTTGGATCATTTATTTTTCATTTGAATCTTCTACATACACGGAATTAAACTGGAATTCTAATATCTAGAACTGGCTTCACCTGTTACCTTCTAGCTTAAAGTCCTTCCCCTTTTTTCAGTCTCAGCCTGAAATGTGGATTCTTTATTCCTCTCCATAGATGCTACCTGACCTGCTGAGTTCCTCCAGCATTTTGTGTGTGTGTCACTCTATTATCTAGCATGTAGCATAATGTTCAATGTCTGATTTCAATAATAACTTAGTCATTGAAAATTACTGACCAAGGTGCATGCAGTCATTATGGACCTACTGAGCTTTGCACATGGTTTATCAGATGCCTGACAGAATGGAGTTCAGGGCTCCACTTGCTTATGTTTCAAGTGCTGCTAGAAGATCATCAACTTTGTGAAAGGCACCCTTTGGTCTGCCTGGAACTCAGCTCAGCAAAATGTTCAGTAGAGGACGTCCTTCAAACAACAGAAGACTGTGTCAGTCCAGGGGACCACAATGGTGCTACGTACAATAGAAGAAAAGTTGTGCTACCACTTCTGAATATGTCGACCAAATGACACGTAGCGCAATGGTTAGCACAACGTTTTTCAGTACAGGTGACCCTGGTTCAATTCCAGCTGCTGCCTGTAAGGAGTTTGTACGTTCCCCCTCCCCCCCGTGACTGTGTGGGACTCCTCTGGGTGCTCCAGTTTCCTCCCACAGTTCAAAGATGTACTAGCTAGTAGGTTAATTGGTCATTATAATCTGTCCCGTTATTAGGCTAGGATTGAATTGGGGGGGTCGCTGTGCTGTGTGGCTCGAAGCACCTGTTCCATGCTGCAGCTAAACAAACAAATAATGCGACAAATTTTGCACTCTGTTTATTTCTTTGGGTATTCTTTGTTTGTTATGGAAAAGGCTTCTGAAAGGAAATAAAAATAAGTGGGTGTTTGGCACATTCTCTGGGTTACAAAGCCGATGCAGGGCTAACACAGCATGACTTGAAGGGGTTCTTCCGAAGCAGGGTGGCTTCTCCAGGTTCAAGCTACACTTTGATTGGTGTCAGCTGACTAGAATGATGAAGTAACCAGCGGCCGGGAGGTTAGGAGGCATCGTGACTTCACCTCCACAGTCCGGAGCGGACGTCATCGCACAGAAGGTCACCTCTGTTTCTGCAGACTTCGCAAATCTAAGCCTTTTAAAAAAGCTGGTCACCAGAGAGACCCTGGCATAATGTGTTGACCCTGAAGTCTCTCTGTTATTGGATTCTCCGCATGATTTCCATGGCTCCTCTCCTGAGGTCCTTGACCCAGCTTGAGTCTCGCGGCACACCCATTTCCAGCCTTCAATGCCATAGAGTCATTAAGTCATTGACATTTCGGATTAGATACAGGCTGTTTGGCCAAACATGTCTGTATTGACAACATATTGACCCAGCTAGTCCCAGGTTCCCAAGTTCAGCCCATATCTCTCTAAGGGTAGCCTTCCATGTACCTGTCCATGAGCTTCTTAAGTGATGCTATTGTACTTACCTCAACCATTTCTTCTGACACCTCATTCCACATACTCACCACCATCTGCATGAAAAAGTTGTCCCTCAGGTCCCTTTCAAATCTTTTCCCTCTCACCCTAAGTAAGTGCCCTTGGGGTTCAGAGACAGGGATTTGGGTTAATTGAAGGACTGGCTGGAGCTTAAAGCTCTGCTCCGCCTTTGAAAGCCAGTGACTGACCGGCATTCAAGGCCCAACTTTCAGGGTCCTGTCATCGATGGGTTAGGCATTGGAGGTGTGGAGTATGGGCCCTTATCCAGGGTCCTCATCCATCATCACCTGCGAGTTCTGGGTTGATACCGAAGGTCGAAGCCCCAGGTTGATTGGAGGTCTGCTTCAAGTTGATTGGCAGTCTAGATCAAAGCCTTAAGTTGACTGGAGGTCCAGATCGAAGCCCCAAGTTGATTGGAGGTCCAGATCGAAGCCCCAAGTTGATTGGAGGTCCAGATCGAAGCCCCAAGTTGATTGGAGGTCCAGATCAAAGCTCCAAGTTGATTGGAGGTCCAGATCAAAGCTCCAAGTTGATTGGAGGTCCAGATCGAAGCCCCAAGTTGATTGTAGGTCCAGATCAAAGCTCCAAGTTGATTGGAGGTCCAGATCAAAGCTCCAAGTTGATTGGAGGTCCAGATCAAAGGCCCAAGTTGATTGGAGGTCCAGATCAAAGCCCCAAGTTGATTGGAGGTCCAGATCAAAGCTCCAAGTTGATTGGAGGTCCAGATCAAAGCTCGTCAATTGTATGTCCGGTGGTCAGAGACAGCCTGCCTTGTGGTTAGAGGACTGTGGGGGTGTGTGGAGGGAGGGAGCAACAGGGTTTGTTTCACTGTTGCTTTGTTGCTTGGTTTGTTCTGCTTTGTTGTCTTCTGTGTTGATCTGCTGAGAATCGTGGCCTTGCTATGTTGATGCTGGAATGTGTGGTGACACTTGTGGGCACAACGCTGGGTGCATTGGTTGTTAATGCAAGTGTCATATTTCACTGCATCTTTCATACAATATAATAAACCTGAACCTGAATCTTTGTTTCCTTCTGCATCCATTTGGCCCTGACAACTTAACCCCCCCCCCTTAATATTTTTCAAGACGCCCAATACCTTTCCCCTTTCAATACCTATATGCCCTAGAATATCAAGGTACCACTCTCTGATCTCACCATCATCCGTATCCTTCTCCTTGGTGAATACCAACACCAATGTGAAGTATGAAATAAAAACCCCTCCCACTTTTCTGGCTCCGTGCATAAATCCATTTCTTTGTCCTTAAGTGGGATCCCCCCTTCCCCTCTTACCCTCTTTCTCCTATTGTTGTTCAGTCATTTAACTGAGTCCGATTCAGAGGGTTTTCATGGCAAGACACAGAAGTAGATTGCCAGGCCTTTCTTCTGCACAGAGACTGCTGCTGCCCAGGTTGGGACCCTGCTGGGTTTGAACTCAGTGCTGATGCCACTACATCACCTCTTTCTCCTAGTGTCCATGTAAAATGCCACTGGATTCTCCTTAATCTTACTTGCCAAGAACAATTCATTGTCCCTTTTAGATCTTCCAATTTTGTATTTAAGTTCCTTCTTCTTTCTTTATATTCTTCAAGGGTTTCATCTTCCTAAACCTTACCTTGAATAAACTTACGATATCCTTTGTCATTTAAGGTTCCAAACCTTGTTGTCCTTATTTTTCAACCTTGAAGGAAATGCTGGTCTTTAATCAACTGACTCCCATGTGTCAAAAGTAAATTTACCATCAAACAGCCTCTCCCAGGCTCATTTCTCCAGTTCCTGCCAAAAACTGTTGTAATTAGCCTCTCCCCAATTTAGTGCTTTCTTATTCATAGTGCAGCATATTCAACATTACAGTAAAATTGTATATATATGGTGTGATTAAGCATTCTTTGTCTTGTTTACATAATTCATGGGTTATATGTAAGAAGTACGTGAATGACGTATGCCATAATGCCGTCTTGTCATACGTGAGTGCCTCACTAAAAGGAAAAGCAAGCTAGCAAATTATATACAACTCCGGTGTTTCCCTTTGAATTAGTTTCTGGATTTACAAAACAAGATGTTTCAAAACAACCTGAGGTGACCACCTTCCCATTAAAGTGCAGTATGTTTTTCTTTGGAAGGAGAGAGAGAGAGAGAGATGTTCAAGTGTAAATAAAAGCACAGCATGTTTTTCTTCGGATGCGGAGAAACGCACTGGAGTTAAAAAGAAAAGGCAGAAAACCACAAATTAACAAGCAAAGTGTACGCTACAGGTTCATACAGTGAGCACCGGGTGATAATAATAGCATTTTTTTAAAAGAGCAGTAATGGCTGGCTACATCAGAAATATAGACATGCTTAATTGCACAACAGATAACTGGATGATCTATGAAGATGAATTGAGCAGCATTTTGAAGCAAGTGAAATAGCTGATGAAAAACGAGTGCTGGTATTGCTGAGTGCAGTGTTTATTTAGTTTTTTTTTCTGTTCTCCATTATCTATTGCACTGAACTGCTGCTGCTAAAGTTAACAAATTTCAGGACACATGCTGGTGATAATAAACCTGATTCTGATTCTGAGTGCAGTGGGGGGAAAGCATACGGTTTAACTGATCCAATTAGAACAGCTGAAATAAGCTTTGCTGATATTGTGAATGTAACACAGGAACATTTTGAACCAAAACTGTTGTTGATTGCAGAACATGTTAGGCTCCATAAGTGGAATCAAAAGGGAGGGGATTCCGTTTCAGATATCGTGGCTGACTGAATTGGAGAAAGTTTCCAAGCATTGTCAGTTCAGTAATATGCTTAATAATACACTGAGAGATCATTTAGTTTGTTGACTCTAACAAGAAATCACTCAAAAAATGGTTCCTAACTGAAGCACACCTCACATTGTAAAGAGCAATTGAAATCACTGTATCCATGGAAACATCAGCCAGAGACACAACTGAGTTACAGTGAGGAATGAAAGTGAGTGTGAATGCAATTGCAACATATAAACAGAAGCCTGCCTGGCTGAACAATTAAAAAAAACAGAAAACAGATGAAATTAACAAGCAGTGTGTATGCCAAAGATTCATAAACAGTGAGTACCGGCTGATAATAATAGTAAATTAAAATAGAAAGCAGTAATGGCGCTACATCAGAAAGATAGACACGCTCGATTGAGCAACTAATAATTGGAGGAACCTGCCTAGCCAAATAATAAAATTGTGTTACCCTTGTGGCAAGGGGTCACGCACATCAGACCAATGCAGATTTAAAGGCAAAAACTTGCAAAAAACTGCAACAAAGTAGGGCACATATAAAGAGCATGGCAGGCAGATAAAAATAAATGGATTGCACAGGGAAGAGACAAAGATAAAAAGTCAAGTTGCATTTTCAAAAAGAGCACTCATCTGCATGCCTTTGTTGAAAAATTTGATAATGATGAGAGTGATACAGGACTGAGTAGCCTTGAGATTTATAATGGGAAAACTGCCAAGGGACAAGATTTACACCAGAAGTGAGCAGCAAACTAATTAAAATGGAATTGAAGACTGGCTTGAGTTTCAGACATTCCACAAAATGAGTTTGAATAGCATTTCCAAGATACTGAACTAAAGTCTGCAGATATCCACCTAACCCATATACTGGAGAAAAGATAGTTCCTGTGGGAATGACATTCATAACAGTGAAATACAACCAACAAGCCACATTGGATTGTAAGTAGGAAAAACAGAAGGGGCAGCATTGCGGGGTCATGGGCAGCTGAGAGAACTACAGCTTGATTGGCAATCTATTCACTATTTGCACGTCACATCCCCTGTAATAGAGTCAACCAAAAGCAGATTAAGAAAGGTACTGGATGATGCCAAAGCAGTGTTTAAAGATGGCATTGGAAAACACAAACTTATCAAAGGTAAAATAGTGTTAAATCAAAAAAGGCACACTAAGTTTTGCAAATCCCATCTGGTTCCTGATATTATCCATGATCAAGTAGCCAGTGAGCTAGATCGCATGGAGACTGAAGGAAGACTATGGGGACCAGTGATCCCAGTAGCCAAGAAGGATGGGTTTGTCAGGATCTGTCATGATTTTAAAGTCAGTATCAACCAAGTACTGAATGTAGATTAATAGCCTCTGCCCAGGAAAGAAGATATTTTTGTGAACCTTTCTGGAGGGAAACTCTTTAGCTCAGTGGACTTAGCTGAGGCCCAAGTGCAGATGGAGATGGTGGAAGAATCCAAAGTGTTTCTCACTGTAAACACACACAAAGGGCTTTATCACTATAATAGTGTTATTTTTGGAGTAGCATCTCCACCAGCACTCTGACAAAAAGCTATGGACCAGATGCTGCAAGACTGCCCAGACACTGGATGACTTCAATGTTACTGGTGAGGGTGAAAAGGAACATCTTCTAAATCTCACAAATGTGTTATAAAGACGAGATAATTAGATAATTAGGGGCTCAGAGCACAATGCATCAAGTGTGAGTTCTTTACACCAAGCTTCACTTACTGTGGTCACTCCCTTGACACACAAGTGTGCCGAGAAAATTTAAGCAGGGGTGGATACTCCAAGCCAAAGGATGTTTCACAGTTGTAGTCCTTCTCATGATTTGTCAATTACTATAACAGGTTCCTGCCAAACCTGGATACTTTGCTGCAGCCCTTGAACTCATTACAACAGACTGGCAAGAAATTGCAATGGACAAAGTAATGTGAGCTGGCTTTGCAAAAGGCAAAAGAAACAGTGATGGCAGACACTGCACTCACACCTTATGATCCATATCTACCAGTGAAGTCTACCTGTGATGCCTCACCTTATGGTATAGGTGTAGTCATGTCACATGTTATGAGTGATAGAGGTGAATATACTATAGCCTTTGCATCATGTTCCCTCACTGCTTCAGAGAAAAAATGGCCTGGATTGACTGAGAGGCCTTTATTCTGGCTTGGGGTGCAAAATATTTCGACCAATACTTACCGTTCATCAACAACTAGTATCCATTTTCATTCCACAGAAGGATAAACTCTTCTTAGGCTTCCAGCCAGTTTCAGGTATTGATTATAACCAATGTTTCAAAGACAAACTCTGCCGTTTCTTCAGGGCTGATGCCTGGACATGTCTAGTCCGGTGACAGTTACACCCTCGTAGTCTATCCCACCTGGCTGGTTAGTCCTCATCCAATCATGTTTCTGCTCTTCCACCTTGTTTACAATTGAAATCCAGTTCTTACTTAGAGTGGGACCTTCATCTTTGTTAAAATTCTTTTCCTCTAGTTTTATTTCAATGGCTTCACTCACCAAGCTGTCCCAAAAGACATTGGCTCTAAGTAAGAACTGGAATTCAATTGTAAGTAAGGTGGGAGAGCGGAAACCTATTTGGATGAGGACTAACCAATCAGGAGGGATGGACAATGCGAATATAAATACCAACAGATTAGTCGTGCCCAGGTATCATTCTTGACAAAGGTGGCAGAGTTGGTCATCAAAATGTTGGTTGTAATTGATACTTGTACCTGGATGGAAGCCCAAGAAACATTCATTCATCATATACATTGGAAAGGCACTAGATCCTTTTTTACAGAAAGATATTCCACCAACAGCAGCAGCACAAATACAGAGGTGGGCCCTGTTTCTTGAAGGACACAATTATAAGATTGAATTCAAGAGGATAACTAAACATAGAAATACCGATGAATTGTCCCTTGTTTACCTTCGGAAAAGGAAATACCTGAAGCATTTACAACGAAGGACGCGCCTCTTGACAAATTCTTCCTAATACAAATCAAAATTTTCCTTATTACAGCAGAAGTGATCCAAGGGGAAACCAGAAAAGACCCCAATCTATCTGAAATCTACATGGAAACCCAAAATGGTTGGAAAGTTGAGCAGAAATTCCAGTTTCCTTCATTTTTACCAGCACTGGGGTGAACTTGCCCTTGACGGTAGATGTCTTATGTGGGGATTGAGAGTTGTCATACCATCCAAGCTGAGAGCTAAAGTGTTGGAGAAGCTCCATGTCGGCCATCTAGGCATGGCTAAAATGAGAGTGTTGGCTTGAATCTTTGTTTCGTGGCCTGGGATAAGTCAGCAGATTGAGCAGCTTGCTATGCACTGTTTGGGATGTCAAAAAGTCCAGAAGATACCAGGAGCAGCATCTGGGAATGGCCTGCATAGCCCCAGTAGAGGATTCACGTGGATTTTGTTGGACCAGTAGTGGATGCAGCTACAAAATGGCCAGAAATGTTCCCAATAGCCTCCACTGCAGCCTCACTTACTGTTGACGTGTTGAGAAGCCTCTTCTCAGAGGCTGGCATTCCAGAACACTTAGTGACAATGTACTGCAGAACATTTCCAGTCATTCCTAAAAATGTCTGGAGTAAGAAATATGACATCTGCATCGCACCATCCAACTACAACTGACTTGGCGGAAAGGTTTGTCCAGCGTCAGCAGAACACACTGCGAGCAATGTCAGCAGAACTGACACTGAACCAGAAGCTCACTAATTTCCTACTTGCATATCAAAATGCAACGCACTTCACAAGCGTCAACTCACCAGCTACGCTGTTCCTTGGTTGTCCCTTGTGTTCACGCTTGGATCTCCTCAAACCCATTCTCAGAAGGAGCATGCAGGACAAACAGCTGAGGCAAGTTGCTGGCTCCTCAAACAAAGGTTCGAAGTTTCACCCCTGGACAAGCAGTCCTGGCCAGGGACTACAGAACCAAATAAAAGTGGGTTCTTGGAAAGATTAAGGATAGAACTGGACCACTACCATGCACAGTAGAGATTGCGTCTGGTGTCATCTGAGCATGACACATTAATCTGTTGAGGAGAGCAGAGTCATCTGTTAGTGAAGAAAGGTGTCAGAACCATGCACTGCAGTCCCAGACTCAGCTCCTAACATCTCCATGGAGGAGGTCCCCGAACCTAAGATTGTTTCACAGCTACAAATCTCACCTGTCAAGCAGAGCGACCCTCCCTACCTTGTTGGAGAAAAACATATATTCAGAATATAGATTTAAGTTGATAGAGAGCGATGCGTTATTATGCGAATTGAGATGATTCCTCTTCTGAGCCGAGGATTCAGCCAACCCTGAGCCAAGCAGGGAGGAGTTGCGTGTAACACTCAGAAAATGCTGGCGGATCTCAGTGGGCCGGGCAGCATATATGGAAAAGAGTAAACAGCCGACGTTCTGGGCCAAGACCATTCATCAGAACTGGATCAGACTGAGAAGACAATATGAAGGTGGGGGGAGGGCAGGAAGATGTACAAGGTAGTAGGTGATAGGTGAAAATGGGAGAAGAGGAGGGGCGATGTAAAGAGCTGGGAAGTAGATTGGTGAAAGAGATAAAGGCTGGAGAAGGGGGAATCTGATAGGAGAGGACAGAACACCATGGAAGAAAGGGAAGGGGGAGGAGCACAAGAAAGAGTTGATGGGCAGGTAAGGAGATAAGGTGAGAGAGGGAAATGAAAATGGGAATTGGTGAAGGGGAATGGGGGCATTTTCTGGAAGTTTGAGAAATTGATGTTCATGCCATCAGGTTAGAGGCTATTGTGATGGAATATAAAGTGTTGCTCTTCCAACCCAAGTGTGGCCTCATCACAACAGTTATAGATACAGCTCTGTAAAACTCTGGTTAGGCCACACTTGGAGTACTGTGTCCAGTTCTGGTCGTCTCAGTATAGGAAGGGTATGGAAGCATTGGAAAGGGTACAAAGGGGATTTACTAGGATGCTGCCTGGTTTACAGAGTATGGATTATGTCCAGAGATTAAGGAAGCTAGGGTTTTACTCTTTGGAGAGAAGAAGGATGGGAAGAGACATGATAGAGGTACACAAGTTATTAAGAGGAATAGATAGAGTGGACAGCCAGCACCTCTTCCCCAGGGCACCACTGTTCAATACAAGAGGACATGGCTTTAAGGTAAGGGTGGGAAATTCAAGGGGGATATTAGAGGAAGGTTTTTGACTCAGAGAGTGGTTGGTGGTGGAATGCACTGCCTGAGTCAGTGGTGGAGGCAGATACACCAGTGAAATTTAAGAGACTACTAGACAGGTATATGGAGGAATTTAAGGTGGGGAGGACATATGGGAGGCAGGGTTTAAGGGTCAGCACAACATTGTGGGCCGAAGGGCCTGTACTGTGCTGTACCGTTCTATGTTCTATGTTCTATTAAGGAGGCCATGGACTGATGTGCCGGAATGGGAATGAGGTGTAGAATTAAAATGGATGGCCTCCGGAAGATCCTGCTTTTTCTGGTCTCACCAATACACAGGAGGCCACACCAGGAGCACCGGATGCAGTAGATGACCCCAGCAGACTCACAAGTAAAGTGTCGCCTCACCTGGAAAGGCTTTCTGGGGTCCTGAATGGTAGTGAGGGAAGAGGTGTAGGGGAAGCTGTGGCTCTTGAGTACAGTGTATTCTATATTTCAATAATATTATAAATGTATGGCTTGATTGTTTATATAATTTATTATGGGTTGAATGTAGAAGTATCTAAATGGCATACATCATTATGAAAGGGTGCAGAGGAGATTTACAAGGACGTTGCCTGGATTGGGGAGAATGCCTTATGAGAATAGTTTGAGTGAACTTGGCCTTTTCTCCTTGGGGCGACAGAGGATGAGAGGTGACCTGATAGAGCTGTACAAGATAATGAGAGGCATTGATCATGTGGATAGTCAGAGGCTTTTCCCCAGGGTTGAAATGGCTAGCACAAGAGGGCACAGTTTTAAGGTGCTTGGAAGTAGGTACGGAGATGTCAGGGATAAGTTTTTCACGCAGAGATTGGTGAGTGCGTGGAATGGTCTGCCAGCGGCAACAGTGGAGGCGGAAACGATAGGGTCTTTTAAGAGACTCCTGGCTGGCTGCACTGAGCTTAGAAAAATAGAGGGCTATGGATAAAGCCTAGGTAGTTCTAAGGTAGGGACATGTTCAGCACAGCTTTGTGGGCGGAAAGGCCTGTATCATGCTGTATGTTTTCTATGTTTCTATGATACCACCATGTGACATGAGAGCACCTCACTAACAGAAAATGTAAACAAAATATGCTGTATAACATATAAAGAAGCACTCCCAACATAGACCACAGTGGAGCACCACTGGTCACTGGCAGCCAACCAGAAAAGAATTCCAAGGATTCAAAGCACACTCATTATCGAAGTATATATGCAGTATACAACTCTGTGATTCCTCTTTCCCACAGACAGCATCGAAACAAAGAAGAACCAAAGAAGAAACAAGGAGTAGGAATAAAGGCTCCCTTTATTCCCACCCTTTGTCTCCTGCCAGTTGGCTAATGATTTATTTATGCTGTTATCTATCCTGACTTGTTAAGCAGCCTCATATGTGGCACCTTAGCAAAGGCCATCGTAGATCCAAGTACATAACATACAGTGATTCTCCTTTGTCTATCCTGCTTGTTATTTCTTCAAAGAATTCAAACAGGTTTGTCAGGCAAGATTTTCCCTTAGGGAAATCATGCTGACTTCGAGCTATTTTATCCTGTACCTCCAAGTGCCCTGACATCATATCCTTAACAATTGACCCAACATCTTCTCAACCACTGAGGTCAGACTAAGTGGCCTATAATTTCCTTTTTATCTGCCTCTTCCCTTTCTTGAAGAGTGGAGTTTGCAATTTACCAATCCTCCCCAACCATGCCTGAATCTATTGATTCTTCAACTATCATCACTAATGCTTCCATAATCTTTTCAGCCACCTCCTTCAGAACCCTAGAGCATAGACCACCTGACCCAGTCCACTTATCTACTTACAGACCCTTCAGTTTCCCAAGAACCTTCTGGCTCGTAATGGCAACTTCACCCTGACATGCCCGAACTTCTGGCATACTGCCAGTGCCCTCCATAGTGAAGACTGATGCAAAATTCTTATTCAGTTCAACTGCCATTTCCTTGTCCCACTTTACTACCTCTCCAGCTTCATTTTCCAGTGATCCAAAATCTATTCTCGCCTCTTTTTAAAACTTTATATATCTGAAGAAACGTTTTGGTATCCTCTTTAACATTGCTTGCTAGCTTACCTTTGTTTTCTATCTTTTCCTTTTTTTTAGGACTTTTTTAGTTGACCTCTTTTGGTTTTTAAACACTTCTTAATCCTCAAACTTCCCACTAATTTTTGCTGTATTAATTGTTCTCTCTTTACCGTTTATGTTGGCTTTGACTTCTCTTGTCAGCCACAGTTGCATCATCCTGCCTTTAGAATGCTTCTCCTTTTTGGGCTGCATCGATCCCACGCCTACCAAATTTTTCCCAGAAACTGCAGCCATTTCTGTTCTCTGCTGGTGTTCTCTGCCAATCAATTTTGGCCAGCTCCTCTCTCATGTCTCTGTAATTCCTCTTACTCCACTGTAATACTGATACATCTGACATTAGCTTCTCCTTCTCAAATTTCAAGGTGAATGCTATCATATTATGATCACTGGTCCCAAAGGGTTCCTTTACCTTAAGCTCTCTAATCAATTCCAGTTCATTGCACAACACCCAATCCAGAATAACTGATCTTCTAGTGGGTTTAACTACAAGCTGTGCTAAAAACCCATCTTGTAGGCATTCTACAAATTACCCCTCTTGAGATCCAGCACTGACCTGACTTTCCAAATCTAACTGCATTTTGAAATCCACTATGATTATCATAACATTGCACTTTTGGCATGCATTTTCTATCTCCCACTGTAATTTGTAGACCACATCCTTACTGCTGTTTGGGGGTCTGTACATAACAACCATCAGGGTATTTTTACCTTGTAGTTTCTGAGCTCTACTCACAATGATTTCTGATCCTGTATCACCTCTTTCTAATGATTTGATTTAACTTATTACCAACAGAGTCATCCCACACCCCTCCCCGTCTACCTACCCTTTCAAAACAATGTGTATCCTTGGACATTAAGCTCCCAGCTTCTTTCAGCCATGATTCAGTGATATCCGCAACGTCATAAATGCTAATCTGTAACTGTGCTACAAGTTCATCTATCTTATTGTGTATACTGTGGGCGTTCAAGTATTACACCTTCAGTCCTGTATGCACTCTTTTTGGTTTTGATTTTGTCCCTCTTTTACAGTGCAACTCAGCACCTTGACTGCAATTTTGCCCTATCATCAGCCTGTCTTTGTTAGCAGTCTCACTACACACAGATGGATTTGGAAAATATCTTTAGCCCTATCACTCTGGTTCCCATCCCCTTGCCAAATTAGCTTCAACACTTCTGGTAGGTTGGCCTTCATAAGTCAATGTTATTGACCTCTGGAGTTGTGATGTTTTGTTGAAGTTGTATAGGGCATTGGTGAGGGCTAATTTGGAGTATTGTGTGCACTTTTGGTCACGTACCTACAGGAAAGATGTAAATGAGGTTGAAAGAGTACAGAGAAAATTTACAAGGATGTTGCTGGATCAGGAGGACTTGAGCTATAAGGAAAGATTAAATAGGTTAGGACTTTATTCTTCAGAGCGTAGAAGATTGAGAGGAGATTTGGTAGAGGTATACACAATTATGAGGGGTATAGACAGAGCTAATGTAAGCAGGATTTTTCCACTGAGTTTGGGTGAGGCTACAACTAGAGGCCATGGGTTAAGGGAGAAAGGTGAGAAGTTAAAGGGGATATGAGGGGAAACTTCTTCACACAGGGAGTCATGAGAGTGTGGAATAAGCTCCCAGTGCAAGTGGTGCATGCGAGCTTGATTTCAGCATTTAAGAGAAGCTTGGATAGGTACATAGATGGTAAAACAATGGAGGGTTATGGTACTGCAGGTCGATGGGGGTAGGCAGTTTAAATGGATTTTGGCATGGAATAGATGAGCTAAATGGCCTGTCTCTGTGCTGTACTTCTCTCTGAGTGTCTGTCTCCCCAACAGCTCTAACAAACCCATCCACAAGGATATTGGTCACCCGCAGATTCAGGTGTAACCTGTCCCTCTTGTACAGTTTGTACCTTCCCCACAAGAGATCCCAATCATCCAGAAATCTGAAACCCTGTGCCCTGCACCAACTCCTCAGCCACACACTCATCTGCCAGATCATCCCACTCTGACCCTCACCATTATGTGGCAACAGCAACATTCCAGAGAAAAGCAACACTGGAGATCTTGCTTTTCAGAATTCTACCTAGCTCCCTAAAATCGCTTTTTATGACCTCCTCACTTTTCCTACCTATATCGTTGATACCAATGTTCCAAGACTTCTAGCTGCCCCTTTTTAGAGTGTCTTGGACCAAATCAAAGACATTCTGGACCCTGGCACTAGGAAGGCAACATACCATCTGGGTGACTCTATCGCGTCCACTGAATCTCACTATGGAATCTCAGATCACTACTGCAGTCCTCTTCACCTCTTTTCTCTTCTGAGCCACAGCGCCAGACTCGATGCCCGAGTCCCGGATGCTGCAGCTAGCCCCAGGTAGGATGTCCCCCTCAATGATATCCAAAGTGGTACACTTATTATTGAGGGAAATGGCTACAGGGGTACACTACACTGGTCTTCTCTGCCTTCTCCTGACTTTCACCCGGTCATTACCTGCCTCATGAAACCTAGGGTTGACTACCTCCTTTAGATGTCATCTACCCCTTCTTCAGTTTCCTGTACGAGCTGAAAGGGATCAAGCTGGAGCTTCAGTTTCACAATATGTTCTCTGAGGAGCTGCAGCTCGGTGCCCCCGGTGCAGATGTGGTTATCGAGGAGGCTGGAGGTCTCCCAGAATTCATGCAAAGAGCACAACACTGCTCCTGGAGCCATTCTCACTGTACTAACTGGCAAATAAAGAATGAAGGATAAAGGAGAAGGAGAGAAAACTTAATCACTTACCTACTTTGTCCATTCCTGGTCTCACCTAAGCCTAGTGAGACAAAGACCCTCCAACTCTGGCCCGCTCACACAATGGCTGCTCAGCTTGCCCCTGCATAATTTTTATTTTATCCTTTCTGATGACTCCCGTCCAACTCCAAGGACTGCTGCAAAGCGCTGCCTTTTTCAATCTTCATTTGGGGATCTAAGTGGATTAGAGGTAGTTGGGGAGATCACAATGTGATCAGCTACAGGGGAAGAGCTGATCCAGGCAGAAGTTCTTCAACATTGCTGCTCTTCCATAACTACCCACTGTAATAGACCTGTTTTACATTTATCCATCATCTGCCTGCTTATCCGTCCGCTAGAGGTCTGTTGGAGGTGGGGGGTGGTGGTGGCTCGAGTATAACACCATCAGAATGATCGCAGCTTTCTTCATCTTGAATTCTACCCAGCCGGTCTCACTCAACTGGTTGGCAGTCACGTCTCTTCTTAGTGGAGCTGTAACATTTTTCCAGATCAATAGTTCACCTCCCTCAGTTGATGGAAGAATTCACTAGGAAGGGATTGTCCCCATCAAACGCCATGCAGTGCAAGTGGAGAAGAGGTGAATAAAGTGTAATGCAAAAACCGCAGATGCTGGAAATCTGAAACTAGTCAGGAGATTCTGGAAATATTCAGCGGGTCAGGTAGCATCTGTGGAGAGGGAAACAGCTGACATTTCCAGTCTGTGATCTCTCTGAATGAGTAAGATGTGTTCTCTTATTATTAATATCAGAGGGGATCCCAGTTGTCTTAAGACCCACACTCAATGATTCAGCATCTTCCCTCTTCCTTCAGTTTCTTGAATCCATTATCACTACATCATCATTTTTGCACTGTTTATTTTTTTTTGAAAATTATAGTGATTTTGTTTGCAAAGCAACACATTTAGCATTATATATGAGGGGTGATTGATAAGTTCGTGGCCTAAGGTAGGAGATGAGTTATACAGCTCTCATTACATGCACATGCTCGTCTCCTTCTACCTTAGGCCACCAACTTACCAATCACCCCTGTTGTGATTAACTGATGAGTTATTAACTTCAAACTTCTCTGCATGAACTGCAGTTCAAAGAGTTGAAATGCATGTGCATGTAACGAGAGCTGTACAACTCATCTCCTTCTGCCTTAGGCCACAAACTTATCAATCACCCATCTGTGGACTTTCTGGAGGTCCAAGATCCGTATGCTCCATGATTGCTGGACTAAGTGTGTAAATGTAAGAAGGGACTATGCTGAAAAATAAATGCGCTAAGTTTTCTAAAACGGACTCCTTCTACCTTAGGCCACAAACTTATCAATCACCCCTCGTAAGTCAGTGATAGTCAATCTGACCATTTCTGAGGCTACTATGGGAATGAATTAGAATTTTTACGCAGTGGATTGGGAGTGGATTTGGTCGCTGTGGAGAAAGAGTGGGTGAGGTGAGCTCGAACAGGAATGAGATGGGCAATGGAATTTCACAGCTCAGAAAGGAATTGAAAGTTGTTCAATTTATGGGGATTTTCAGAGTAATAGAAGAGTTTAGTCCTTTGAGGTACTCTATATCCTGTTTGGATTGACAGCAATGTGTGTCTGGCACTTGTTCAGCATGAGCATATTTCATTCAGTTTTTTCAGATGTCAGAAGTCTCATTTCAGAAATGTGTAAATTTCAGTCTGTTATGTTAGTCGGGGTGCGTGCCACTCATTCTGAAATTTTCCTATTATTGCTTTGTACTTCACTTGTTTGTTTGACTTCATCATTTTAGCTTGGCAAGACCAAGGCTGCACATTGATCAGTAAGATCGAGGCAGGCTTTAGCCTGCCATCATTTCACTGACCTTTCGTCAAATGTTGAGACGTTCGCTGACAACACTGTCTGGAGTTGTCAACCTGTCTCCCAATAATATTCCAGGGTTCAATTCAAATGCAATTTCCACTGATTAGTGGTTTTAGGAAGTTGATGGACTCAGAATATAATTGGCTTGTTTATCTTGTGTCTTTTTTTTAATGCTCATCCTCCCTGACTCTTGAATAGCAAGAGTGAGAAGCCTTTCTGCACTAATGGAAGTACAATCCTTTATCAGTCCATCTGCCGGCTCTTGCCCAATAAATCAATTCTGAAGGAGCAGAGAGAAGTTGCTCAAAAATATTTTTTTCACTCTGTGGTCTTTGAAAACACTTACCAACAGTGCCATTGCTGGTCACCTTGTCAGGCTCACGCGCACAGGTAGGGAAGGCAGACGGTGATCAGAGACACGTGAGACTGCGGAAACCAGGATTCGGAGCAACATACAATCCGCTGGAGGAACTGGGCGGGTTGTGTCGCACCTGCGGGAGGAAAGGAATTGTTGACTTTTCCAGTCTAAACCCCGAGAGTAGGGAGAGGAGATGGCTGCATAACGAGGAGAAGTGGAGGGGTGAAAAAGGATTCTGAGGTGATTGATGGACTGAGGAGGTGGGGAGGGTGAGATGACAGGCAGGTAGATTTAGGTAGTGGAGGAGATTGTGTTGGAAGTCTGTGGTAGGTGAACAAAACATGGAGGCAGAAAAAGGGAGGAAAAGGCAGAGAGATAGGGAACAGCTTCTGGAGGAAGATAAGCAGGGACGCAAAGCACTACCAGTGTTAAATTCAGATAAGTAGAGGACATGAGAATGGAGACCATTAGGGGAGAGATGACTGGTATTTCGAATCAAATTGGGGCAGTGGGGGATGGATACAACCAAGAGGGTGAGGGGCACAAATGCACAAAGGTGAGTGAAGGGGGTTTGGGGTATGTGTGGAAAAGAGAATAATAAAGGGAAGACTGGAGGAGAATCAGAAGGGGGGGCTGAGGGAAATAAAGGGGTTTAACTAACATTGGAAAGTTCAAGTTTGAGTTAAAGATCAGTTTATTGTCAGTCAAACGTATACATGTATATCGTCAAATGAAATGTGGACAACATAGTTGTTTAACTTACACACACAATACATAAAGTAATATTACCGGTTTAAGGTGGTGCTGCTGATCAGTGGCAAAAACAAAACAAAGAAGAGGTGCAGGCAAGAAATGGTCGAGGAAAGGAGAGGCGATCATTGGTGGAGGTGTGAGCACAGGAAAGGCGTGGTCAAGGCAAGCGAAGCAGAGTTGTGTGTCCCCAAGAGCGAGGGAAGTCCCACTGTCTGATCGATTCTACAGGGCCGAACTGGAAAGATCTGCACTGAACTGAGGCCGTGGTTTGCTCCGGCTGCAGTGATGCCTAGCTTTACGCCTTCGTAAAACTTCAGTTCTGAAGCTATTTGCTTATTTTTATTGTTTGCACAATTTTTTTTCCCCTCTATCTGCACATTGAGTGCATGCCAGTCTTTTTATTAAATGGGTGCTTTCGAGGTTTCTTTGTTTTATGGCTGCCTGTCAGGAGAAACGTATAATGTATACATACTTTCATAATAAATGTACTTTGACCTTTGGACTACTGACTCTTAATATTCATGCCATTGGGTTGTAAATTACCCAGGCAGAACATTAGCTGTTGTTCAGAGACACAAGAGATCCTTCTGATGCTGATAATCTTGAACAACGCACAGAAAATGCTGCAGGAACTCAGCAGATATGGCAGAATCTATGGAGGGAAATGGACTGTCTTTGGGCTGAGATCCTCCAAGACCTGATGAAGGGTCTCTGCCTGAAATATTGATTGTTAATTTCACTCCACAAATGCTGCCTGACTTGTTGAGTTCCTCCAGGATTTTGTGTGTGGGTTGTATAATGAATTGTTGCTCTAGTTTGCAATGATTAAATCTCATTTTCATTGAAACAGAACAAGTCTACTACTGCTCTTTCTTTCACTTTCTGGACCCCCTTCCCCTTATGCAGGTAAAGTCTATTGATCAGGTTCACGAGGTTGATTCCCAGGATGGCAGGACTGTCATATGTTGAAAGATTGGAGTGACTGGGCTTGTATACATACACTGGAATTTAAAAGGATGAGAAGGGATCTGATTAAAACATATAAGATTATTAAGGGATTGGACATGCTAGAGGCAGGAAACCTGGTCCCGATGTTGGGGGAGTCCAGAACCAGAGGCCACAGTTTAAGAATAAGGGGTAGGCCATTTAGAACGGAGTTGAGGAAAACTTTTTCACCCCGAGAGTTGTGAATCTATGGAATACTCTGCCTCAGAAGGCAGTGGAGGCCAATTCTCTGGATGCTTTCAAGAAAGAGTTAGATAAAGCTCTTAAAGAAAGCAGAGTCAAGGGATATGGGGAGAAGGCAGGAACGGGGTACTGATTGTGGATGATCAGCCATGATCACGTTGAATGGTGGTGCTGGCTCAAAGGGCTGAATGGCCTACTCCTGCACTTATTGTCTGTTGTCTATTGCTCAGGCAAATGAAAAGTGCTTCAGATCTCGAAAATCAGAAAGAAAACAGAGGTATGAGCCTTTGAATTATTTACCCCGATAGACATTGTGCGAACTAACAGATACATAACAGCAAAACTTCAGTAGGGCAAATAAGAAACTGTTCTACCAACAGCAATTGCTGTCAAGAACCGAAGCCATTGGAACCACAGGAATCATAGTCTTAGGGCCACTCAGCCCAACTCATCCATACTGACTGTGTTGCATACTGAGCTAACCCCATCTGCCCACATTTGGCCCATAGGACTTGAGCTACAGCAAGTAGATGACATTTCTACATTGAAGAAACCCTATCGCATCATTGACTAGTCCACTGAAACACAGAGGGGGGATAGAGTTGACACAACATCATCAAGGTCAAGGTCTTCCACCAGTCTGACCCTGCTGCCTATTGACAGTAAGCTAGTAAACTGATCAATTGGTTTACTTTATTTAGAGATACAGCACAGTAACAAGCCCTTCCAGCCCAATGAGCCCTAACCACCCAATTACACACATTCAACCAATTAACCTACTGACTCGTATATCTTTAGAATGTAGGAGGAAACTGGACTGCCTGAACGAAACCCATTCATTCACAGGGAGAATGTACGGACAGACAGCGGTGGAATTGACAGGGTTAGCTGGCCCAGTAATACCGTTACCCCAACCTGTACCGTACCGTGCTAGCTGGCTGCATCTTATTATTGTGACATATTCTGAGGTAGAGTGAAAAACTTGTCTTAAATGTTGTCCATACAGATCATTTCGCTACAACAGGGCACTGAGGCATCAAGGCAAAACAATCACAGAGACTGTAATGAAGTGTTATCATAACAACACGCATGTAGTGCAGGTAGACAGTAATATGCAAGGGTCACGATGAGGTAGATTGTGAGATTAGTGAAGGCCCTCCATCTCTCGAAGTGTTCAGGGCTTCCTTCTGCATGTCAGCAGCTCTTTTTCACTACTGTCAGTCACGCAAGTCCCAGAGGAGTCTCAGCAATACCATCGCACTCAGATGTAGAAAGATTTCTTTTATTGTTGTTTAATTTTGTAACAATTATGTCAGCCCTTAGCTGAACCCCTGAACCTGGAGGACTGGTGGATCACTCTTAATCTGGCCTCTACCCTTTGACCTGTTTGGTATGGGTGACCCTTCCAATAGGAAAGTCATAAAGCCCTGACTCTAGCAAGCACAGCTCTCTGGGTCCTTTAGGCACGTAGGTCTTCAAACCACGACAAGGTTGTGGTCCTCTTAGGGGCAAATGGGAGTGGTAGAAGAGCAAATTTCTGGTGGTTGGAGTCTCACAGTGAGACCCTGAATGCAGAAAATACCTCCCACGTTGTAGGAGCCACCCCTAGCCAAAGCCAAGCATCAATGCAAAAATCCATAATAATCTTCAATGCATCACATGGACTTTGGTAAATTGAAAAAAATTATTTAAAGACCAAGACCTCAGATGGTGTAAAACTCATGGTCTATGAGGCAGTGATCCCTGTCCTCTGACATACATCTGAGGGCTGTCATCACGAGGCATTGGAAAGATATCACCAACAATATAACAGCAAGATCCTCTAACTTCACCAGAAAGATAAAGGAACCAATGTTTGCCTCCTCTCATCGGTCGATGTCCCCAGCAATGTGGTCCAGTTATACTCTGATGGCTTTACAGAACAGGTCATGGCATTAGCCTGCCCAATACCAATTTCCAAAAACAGTCACTCCATTCCAGGCTCTGGCATAGGAGGAGATTACCAGGTTTAAGGACGTCCTTAAAGCTTCCTTGATTAAATGCAACCTCCTTACTCACGCCTTGAGAATCTGACCGCTCAGATTCCTCAATGTCAGTAAGACCAAAGAACTGATGGTGGAGTTCAGAAAGGGTAAGACAAGGGAACGCACACCAATCCTCAATGAGGGATCAGAAGTGGAGAGAGAGCAATTTCAAGTTCTTGGGTGTCAACATCTCGGAGGATCTAACATGGACCCAACATATCGATGCAGCTATAAAGAAGGTAAGACAATGGCTGTATTTCATTGGGAGTTTAACGGGATTTAGTATGTCACCAAAAACACTCATAAATTTCTACATTCTAACTGATGGTATCACTGTCTGGTATGGAGGGGTGTGGACTACTGTACAGGATCAAAGTAAGCTGCAGAGAATTGTAAAATTAGTCAGCTCCATCATGGGCACTAGTCTCCATAGTATCCAGGGCAGAACTTCTTCAAAGAGCAGTCCCTCAGAAAAGTGGCATTCATCATTAAAGACCCCTACCACCCAGGACATACCCTCTTCTCATTGCTACCATCAAGAAGAAGGTACAGAAGTCTGAAGGTGCACACACAACAATTCAGGAACATTATATAGATATTTATTGTAATCCATAGCTTTTATCTTTCTATTATCATGTATTGCATTGTACTACTGCCACAAGGTTAACAAATTTCATGACATCTGCTGGTGATATTAAACCTGATTCTGATTCAGAGTGGAGAAGGAACGTTTATGATGGGATTGAGAACCTTGAGTCTGTGCATTGAGAACACACTACAGTGGTGGCAGAAGTCACCTCATGTCTCAACTATGGAAGAGTCTATGCTTCCCTCATTGCCTTATCAATCACCTCAGGACACATAGATCTGGAATGGAAATAAGTTTTCCTTGATTATGAGGAACAATCTAAGAAAAGCTGACTATGTGGAAACAATATAAAAGATTATCTATTATCAAACTGAGATTTGGTGCAGATGTGAATTATTGCATAACCTACAGTACTCCTGTTTCCGGTTCTCCTTCTGATCTACTTACAGAAAAATCTGATGTAGATATGAAACTTGCTTCTCCCAAACCAACTTCATGACAAAATTGCAACCAATCTCCAGTCCGTCAACTGAGCAACAGTGACAGACTTGAATCATTTGAACACCCCACTGTAGTAAGACTACTGAATGGTTGCCTACTGTGATAAAATGGACTCAGCTTCACAATCTAACTCATTATGGCTTTGCAATTTATTGGCAACCTGCACTACACTTTCTCCGTAGCTGTTGCATTTTATTCTGCATTGTGTTACTGCTTTATCTTGTTCTACCTCAACGTGCTGTGTAATGAACAGTATGCAGGGCAAGCTATTTACTGTACCTCAGTACATGTGACAATAATAAACCAATTCCAATTCAATGTAATTTTACATCTCCACAAGGCAATAATTCCTATTCATCCATTCATGAGAGCTGTCCCAAACCAAGATGGCCACCATTTTAGACCTTCCTCATATGGGCCACTCAATGTCTAAAACATCCTATTTATACCAATGTTGGTTCCTGGCAGCCCAGCCATCCCACAAATATATTTCTCAAAGAACTCATCTCTGCCATAAGCACATCACTCATCTTCCAGAATTTCAAGCTGTATAATTTTATGGATTATTCTTAAAGATTCTTATAATTGTGTTAAAACCTGTAATATTACCACAAGGGACAACAGTTGGTGCAGGTGGCAGCACCATTGCCTCTTGGCACAGTAATAAGGGTTCATTCCTTACCTTTGGTGCTTTCTGGGTGTATTATTCATGTTTCCCCTGTGACTGCATGGGTTTCTCTTATTGTTCAGGTTTCCTCTCTCATCTAAAATTGTGCAGATTGGTGGGTTAATTTGACACTCTAAATTGCTGCCAGTGTGTAGGTTAGTGGTAAAACTGGGGAAGTTGATGAGAATCTGTGGAGAATAAAATGGGATGAACGTGGGATTGTTGTAAATTGGTGCTTGATGATCAGCATTGACTTGATGGGCTGAAGGGCCTGTTTCTGTGCTGTATCTTTCTGCAGCTCAGTGGAGGATCACCTTCCTGATTTCTGTTCTAAAGATGGATCCACATGAGGAACACTAGCACTTTCATATATAGTTCAGTGGTTTTTATTGCTGTCCTCTTGAGACAGAAGGACCTTGTGGTTTCTAAAACCAATGGGAGTCAAAACCATTCAGGAAATTAGCTTGCACCAGCTTCAGATCACTCAGTGGGAGCCCCCTCAGGGCCAGCTCCCCCTCACACGGGTGGAATGCCTCGGCTAAGACATGTATCTGACTTGTCTTGACAGTGATGAGCTTGAGTTTGACAGGATGCTGTGAAAGTGTAGAGTGTAGACAGGAGTATTTGCAAATCTAAAGAAAACTTCCTAAGTCTGAAGCGGATAATTCCCTGTTACATCGACATTCTCCGATAGAGCATTCTTGAAAACAGAGTTATGTTTACATGCTGAGTACATAGCTTGTCACAGCACAGCAGAATTGTGTTGACTGCCAGTTAAAATCTTCTACTTCTCAGTTTCAGATAACTTGTCAAAAGGTTTCCTTGAAAAATATAGCTTTGGTCACGTCGATGACTCAAATGTCTGACTCATTTCCAACCAATTAGAAAGAGCTTTCTAAAAGACACAAGAGGTACTGCGGTTGCTGGAAACTACTCCAGTTAACTCCCACGTCCCAAAGACGTGCGGCATTCGGGACTTTGAATAACCTCCTTTGTAGAGGAGTTGATGGGTTTGAGAGTGAACCTTCTTTTCCTTTTCCCCAAGGGTTGCTGATGGATCTGCTTTCTTTGGAGTTTAGAAGAATGAGGAGTGATCTTACAAAGCATACTCCCAAACTCTTCTACTACGGTCCACTCTCCTCTTCTAGAGGATACCTTCCTCTCCAGCCCTTTACCTTCCCTACCCACCAGGCTTCACCTGTCACCCTCTATCTAACCTCCCTCCCCTATGTCCACTTTTTTATTCTGGCATCTTCACCCTTCCTTTCCAGTCCTAAAGGAGGATCTCAGTCCAAAATGTCAACTGTTTATTCAATTTCATAGATGCTGTCTGATCTACTGAGTTCCTCCAGCATTTTTGTATGTTGCTTTGGATTTCCAGCATCTGCAGAATTCCTTGTGTTTAAGAACATAACTGAGCTTTAACACTTCTGATATTTCTATCCATGGCCTCCTCTACAGTCAAAATGAATCCAAACTTAGGTTGGAGGAACAACACCTTATATACCGGCTGGGTAGCCTCCAACCTGATGGCATGAACATTGACTTCTCTAACTTCCGTTAATGCCCCTCCTTCCCTTCTTACCCCATCCCTGACATATTTAGTTGTTTGCCTGTTCTCCATCTCCCTCTGGTGTTGCCCCCTCCTTTCTTTCTCCTGAGGCCTCCCGTCCCATGATCCTTTCCCTTCTCCAGCTCTGTATCACTTTCGCCAATCACCATTCCAGTTCTTAGCTTCATCCCACCTCCTCCGGTCTTCTCCTGTCATTTCGCATTTCCCCCTCCCCCCACTACTTTCAAATCTCTTACTATCTTTCCTTTCGGTTAGTCCTGACGAAGGGTCTCGGCCCGAAACGTCGACAGCGCTTCTCCCTATAGATGCTGCCTGGCCTGCTGTGTTCCACCAGCATTTTGTGTGTGTTGTTGTTTAACACCTCTCTTCCCAAACCACTTGACTCCTTTGCAGTCAAAATGCCTAACAGCTGCACCATGAATATATTTAACGGGTTCACCTGCACCATTCTCCAGAATAGATAACTCTTAAGGGGTAATGGTTAAAGTGGCTCTTCCTTCAATCTGAAACAGTCCCCCAGTTCTAGGCACCCCCCCCCCCCACTAGTGCAAAAACCCTCTCTGCATTCACAATATCAACTGCTCTCAGAATGTTATGTTTGAATATGGCTACCTAACAACCGTCTAAATTCCGATGATCATTGGTCCACTATTCAACCTCTCATCTTACCTGATACCCTTTCATCCAGGAATCAAGCCAATGAAACTTCTCTCCAATGTCTCAAATTCTCAAGATATACTTCACTCAAATATAGAGACACATGCAGCATGCAGTAATATGGGTGTCATCTCATCACTCTTTAACTGATTTGCATCAGACCATCTTTGTTCTTATATTCCACACCTCTAACAAGAAAGGCCAACATTTCATGCCTTCCTTAAATATTAGTTAAACAGAACTTCCTTTTGAGATACCCAGAACCCTTTGTACCACAATATTTTATAGTTTTTGGCATAATACCTGCTTATTCATTCTTCTTTCCAAGCTGGATAACATCACCCTTTCCCAGTTACACCCCTTCCACCTACTTCTTGCCCACTCATTTCTTTGTGCCTTTTTCATAGTTCTTTGTGTTCTCCTCACCACTTGCTAACACACTTATCTTTGTATCACTAGCAAATTTGCCTACAGCACATCTAGTCCCTTCACTTAAGCTTCTGATATATTTTCGAAACAGCTTTGGCCCAGCCCTGATCCCTAGGACACCCCACAAGTTGCTGATTACCAGCCCAAAGTGACCTGTTTATCCCACCTCTCTGTTAAAAAATCTCTCCTGCCCATGCCAAAATTATAGTCTGGAACCTTCTTATCTCATACAACAACCCCTTTTGTGGCACCTTTTTGGGGTCAGTTGTGGTTTATTACTGTTACGTGTAACAAATTACACTGATAAGCTTGTCCTGCATACTGTTCATACAAATCAAATCATTACACAGTGCATTGAGCTAGAAAAAGGTAAAACAATAATAATGCAGAATGAAGTGCAAAAGCTACCAAAAAAAGTACAGTGCAGATGAGAGATAAATTGCAATATCGCACTGAGTTAGATTGTGAGGCCAAGAATTCATCTACTGAATGCCTTCTGGAAATCCACTGGATTCCCTTGATCCACCCTATTCTTAAAGCACTCCATCAAATTTGCCACAATTCCACATTCACTGTGTCCACTCATTTGTCTTATGAATTTCTGTATCTTGCCATTATCTCAGTGGGTAACAGTATTTTTTAAGCATAATGCTATGCTAAGGGGTTTATTATTTCCTACTTTCAATCTCCCTCCTTTTTTAAATAGTACTATTACATTTGTGATTCTCCAGTCATCTGGAATCTCTCCAGAATCCAGGGGATTTTGATGGGTTGCAACAAACACATACTCTAGCCCTACAGCCTCTTCAAGTAACATCCTAGAATGCAGGACATCATATCCATGGGTCCATTCAGCCTTTATCCCACTAATTTGTTAAGTAATTCTGCCTTTTTCGATAGAGAGTGAGGTTTGTGCCTCCTTACAGCAGGTTTGTCATTCACTATTGAAGTTCAAAGTCCAAAGTGCATTGTACGTATACATTATACAAGCCTGAGTTTCATCTCCTTGCAGGCAGCCACATTGGGATAATTCTGTAATTCCCTCTATGCCTTCACCTGTACAATTACATCCTTCCTGTAGTGTGGCGATCGAGCTGCACAGGATATTCCAAGATCCGCGTAACCAATGATTTGTAAAGCTGCCGCAGCGCATTCCAGTTCTTAGATTCTGTGCTCTGACCTGTGAAGAGAAATGTGCCAAGTGCCTTCTTCACCACCCTAATGACCCGTGTTCCCACTTTCTGAGAACAATAAACTTGAATCCAAGTTTCTCTGTTAATCAGCATTCCTTAATATTTACCGTATATACCCACACCTTATTTGACTTCCCAAAATGCATCAGAATCAAAATTGTGTTTGTTGTTTTATGTACAAGTACCTGCATGCACAGATGCAACGCAAAACTTGTAGCAGCAACACAGCTACATCACATCAGCCACACAACCTTCACAAGCAAAACATAACTTTTACAAATACCATTTAGTACAAAAGACTTAGGCATTCATTTTCTCTCTCTCTCTCTCTCTCTCTCTCTCTCTCTCTCTCTCTCTTTCTCTCTCTCTCTCTCTCTCTCTCTCTCTCCTGCTTTCTCTCGTGTGTGTGTGTATTTTTTAACACATAACCTGCAGATCTGAGACAGAAGGTAATTTAATACCAAACTATTAGCTTATTGATCACTACCGAATGCCCCTCTAGTTCTTTGCACTTCCTTCCCTCTCCCTTCCCATTTTCCCAACCATGATTCCCCTCTCCCAGCCACCTTCCTACTTTCAGTCCACAATAAAGACCCACATCAGGATCAGGTATATCATCACTCACATATGTCATGAAATTTGTGGCAACAGTACAGTGCAATACATAAAATCGCTACAGTAATGTGCATAGGTCTTAATCCTATATATATTTTTCACAGTATTGTACAAGAAAGAGCACAACTAGAACAATAAGTCCTTTGACCTGCAAAGTGGACATAGTGTGGCTCTGGCAGCTGAATAATTGAATCTTCAAGGTAGAGAAGGATACAGACCAAGTGCTGGGAAATGGGATTAGTATAGTTTGGTACCGGTTAGTTGACTTTGCGGGGTGAAGGGCTTATTTCTGCAACAGAATACTCTATCATTCTATGACATTGCAATGCGCTAACCCATTGTATGTAGTTATGTAATGCTTGAGTGCAACAGTATTGCATTGAGCTGCATGGTTGCAGAGTAATATATTGCAATACACACAAAATAGCAGGTTGAATGGTTCAATTTACTATCAGGGAATGGATACAGCATACAACCTGAAATTCTTACCCTTTGCAGACATCCACGAAACAGAAAAAATGAAAGAATGAATGACAGAAAACATTAGAACGCCAAACCTACCCTCCCCGTCCCACGCACAAGCAGAAGCAAAAGCCTCAATCCTTTCCCTCCCCCGCTTGCTCCAGCAAAGCCAACACCCCCCCCCCCACCATGCAAGCAATAGCAAAGCCTTCCAGAGACCATGAACTAGATTCTATCAAGGACACCTGTCCATTCCAACACTTCGACATCCCAGACAGGCTCTCTCTCCAGCAAGGGAGAGAAAGAAATATCATTCCAGTCTATTCATCTATGGAAATGAATAAACAGTTGAGGTTTCGGGCTGGGACCGATCTTCAGGACTGAGAAAGAAGGGGGAAGAGGAAAGAGGCTCGAAGGTGAAAGGTGAAGCCAAGCGGGTGGGAAAGGTCAGTCCTGAAGAACGGTCTTGGCCCAAAGTGTGAACTCTTTACTCATTTCCATAGATGCTGCCTGACCTGCTGAGATCCTCCAGTATTTAGCGTGTGTTGCTTTGGATTTCCAGCATCTGCAGAATTTGTCATACTTAGACTGATACGTTGCAGTGTTGCTCTAAACTACGCTGTTGCAGTGGACACCGATATTCCAATGAGATGCTTTGTTGCATATTCTTCATGCTTAGATAACACAGAAGGAGATGACTCAACACACCGAGCTTTCACCAAACTGGCTTTCACCATACCCAGGCCCCATTGTTCATGCTGCAAACTCTACCCTCATTACACATATCTATTCACGTTTCACACCACATACTACACCAGGGACAATTCATAGTGGCTAATAAACCCAATGTCCAGCACACCTTTGGGATGTGGGAGAAAACCAGAGCATCTGGTGGAAGCACTCGATTCCACAGGGGGACACACAAAAGCCACACAGACAGCACTGGAGGTCAGGGTTGAATCAGGGTGCCTGGAGCTCGGAGGCAGCCGCCCCTCCTGCTCTTCCACTGTGTCAAATTGTTGCTGAGAGACACTTCGGCAATGTAGGAGACTGCCTGTCAAGTTCACCATGAACAGGTCCCCAGAGAAACTGGGTCAAGTCTTGACAGGAGGTTGGAGCAGAGAATCAAAGAAACTGACTGTGAGGGTTATCTAGCCCCTTGGAGACACAGGAGACTGCAGATGCTGGAATCTAAAGCAACAAGAAATGCTGGAAGAACTGTATGGGTCAGGCAGCATCTGTGGAGGGAAGTGGACAATTGAGACCCTTCACCTGGATTCAAAGTACCCAACAGGTTGCTATGAGGCCATTTTTCTCTTCCTGATCAGCGCAGGTTACTCTGGAGAAAATGCTTCCAGCATATTTCAAAGTTCAAACTTCAAAGTCAACTTATTATCAAAGCACTTATATGTCACCAGAGATTCATTTTCTTGTGGGCATTCACAGTATATACAATAAAGACAATAGAATCAATCAAAGACTGCACCCAATGTGATGGATAACAACCAACATGAAAAAGATAAAAAATGGTGCAAATACAAAAAAGAGAAAAAATAATAATAAACAATGAAGTATCCTTGAAAATGAATAAGTAGGTTGTGGCAATATTTCAGCATTGGGGCAAATTAAGTTGCATGAAGTTATCTCCTTTGGTTCAAGCGCCTGATGGTTGAGGGGTAATGACTGTTTCTGAACCAGGAGATGCCAGTCCTGAGGCTCCTGTAACTTCTTCCTGATAGCAGCAGTGAGAAGAGAGCATGGCCTGGGGATTTTTTTTTGGTGTTTTGGCATTTTAAATGCTATTGGATTGGTTGATCAGAATCAGGTTTACTATTATGACATATGCTGAGAAAATTGTTGTTCCGTGGCAGCAATGCAGTGCAAGACATTAAAAATGCATTAGGTTAGAAATTAAATGAATAGTGCAAAAGAGGAACAGTGAGGTGGAGTTCACGGATTCATGATCTATTCAGAAATCTGACACCAGAGGGTAATAGGGAGCTCTTAAAATATTGATTGTGGGTCTTCAGCCTCTTGTACCTCTTCCCTGAGGGTAGTAACAAGAAGGCGGCATTTCCTGAATTGTGAGGGTCCTTATTGATGGGTGTTGCCTCTGGAAGGTGGGCAGGATTGTGCCTATGATGGAACTGGACGAAACTGCAACCCTCTGCAACTTCCTTTGATCCTCTGCGTTGGAGACTCCAGACCAGGTGCTGATGCAACCATTCAGAATGCTCTCCACCGAACATCTCAGAAATCTGTAAGAGTTGTTGGTGACATACCAAACTCCTAATGATGTAGAGCCACTGGCGTACATCCGTCCTTATTACATCAACGTGTAGGACTCGGGATAGATACTCCAAGATGCTGATGCTGAGTGTGAGGTTGTTGCAATACCACTCACCCGACCAATCTATCTCACTCCTGTGAACCTTCAAATCACCATCTCAGATTTCACCAACAACAGTGATGACATCTGAAAATTTATAGGTGCCTTTAATCTGTGGTTAGCCACACGGTCATGAGTGTGGAAAGAGTAGAGCAGTGGACTAAGCATGCATCCTAAACATTCGCTGATGCCGATTGTCAGCGAGGAGGAGATGTTTTTTCACCAATCTACATGACTTTGGCCTCTTGATAAAAAAGTTGAGGATCCGTTTTCAGATCTTACATGGAGTAACACCTGAAGAAACTCAAGGATCCCATAGAGAAATCAACAGCCAATGGCAGATGATAAACCTTATTATGTCCCAGTGCCAACCATTAATATCTTTGGTGTCTGTGTTGCACTACAACAAAACATATTTAAAACAATCTCCAGCATCAGCAGATTTTCTCTTGT
This sequence comes from Hypanus sabinus, assembly GCF_030144855.1. NCBI lineage: Eukaryota > Metazoa > Chordata > Chondrichthyes > Myliobatiformes > Dasyatidae > Hypanus > Hypanus sabinus. Next base: position 77,943,728 of record NC_082721.1, read on the forward strand.
TTGTGATATTTAAAGCAAGGATGGTTGTAGGTGCTTAGAATTCAATTGAATTCCTGGCAACCCAGGAGTTAATTCTTCTTATTTTTTTTGAAAGCAGGAAGAAATTAAACTTTACTTTATATCTTTTACAAAAGCAAAGTCAAAGGGTCACCTACTGGATTCATGTGATAACAGAGGGGACACCAAGGATGAGTTAGCCAGGTTAATCCTGAAACTTTAATGAATGATAAACAGTCTACAATACTCGGGCAGTGCTGAGGAAATGATATGTTTGAAGGATGGGTGCGATTATGTGCGTAGCACTTGCATTGTAATGGATGTAAAACTAAGTTTAAATGCAATGCTTTTGAAAGTTGGGAAATGCAAAACCTGATTATGGTAACCTGAGATCCGGGGAGCTTTTGGGAGACATTGAATGGCTACTGGAGTGGTTTGCAGATTACATACATTGAACGCCATGCTCCACACACACACACACACACACACACACACTCACTTCCCCTCCTCCACTGCAGTGAAAGCAGCACCAATTTCTCTACTTTTCTGCTTTGAAGTGAGGTGACTCTCAGTGTGAGTGGAAACTTCTTCAGCCAGAAGATGGTGGGACATTATTACTTTTTTCCCAGCTGAGTTATGACCCAACACAGTGACTTGGATTTGTAGATATTAGGGGAATCAAGAGCTAGTGTGCTGTTCAGGAAAGTGGTACTAGGGTCAAAGATCAGGCATAATACTGCTGTCACATTCCTACGGCACGGAGGCAGTGTGCAAGACCAACTTTTCACTGTAGCTCACTATATGTGACAATAATAAATCAATTCTGTTCTAATTCCAATTCCAACTCTATTTCAAATCAAGTCCAATTCCAACTCCACTTCAATTCAATTCCAATTCCAACTCCAATTCAATTCAATTCCAATTCCAACTCCAATTCAATTCAACTCCAATTCCAATAACTTCTGCTGACCAGGAAGAAAAGTTGGAGCTTTTTGCTCTTACTGTACTGAGCCTGGTTATTTCAGCTTGCCCGTGTTACATCAGAGATGTGGCAGGGATGGGTGGGGGAAATGTCTTGGGGGAAAGAGACGGAGGAAAGGTATGCCTAGGGCTGATGGATGACCCTCAGTGTTAATGGGGAGGATTGGTGAGTTAGCACAAAAAGATTCCCTTTCTTCCATGGTCCGTCCGCTCTCTTCTCCGATCAGAATTCTTCTTCTTTACCTCATCCACCCATTACCTCCCAGCTTTATACTTTGCCTCCCCCTCCATTAACCCTTCCTTCCCCCTCACCTGGTCTCATCTATCACTTACCAGTTTGTATTACTTCCCCTCCCTCCACTTTATTCTAGCTTCTGTCCTCTTCACTTCAATCCTAATGAGGGGTCTCAACCTGAGACATTGACTTTTTAATTCCCCTTTTTAGATGCAGCCTGAATTGGTAATGAGACAACGTTTTTCAGGACCATGGTGCTACATGACACAGTACAAAAACTAGACTGAACTACATAAAAAAACAACACAGGGAATGCTACACTAGATTACAGACCTACACAGGACTGTGTAAAGTGCACAAAAACAGTGCAGGCATTACAATAAATAATAAACAGGGCAATAGAGCAGTAAGGTGTCAGTCCAGGCTCTGGGTATTGAAGAGGCTGATAGCTTGGGGGAAGAAACTGTTACATTGTCTGGTCGTGAGAGCCCGAGTGCTTCGGAGCCTTTTCCCAGATGGTAGGAGGGAGAAGAGTTTGTATGAGGGGTGTGTGGGGTCCTTCATAATGCTGTTTGCTTTGCGGATGCAGAGTGTAGAGTAACTGTCTGTGATGGCGGGAAGAGAGATCCCAATGATCTTCTCAGCTGACCTCACTATCCGCTGCAGGGTCTTGCGATCCGAGATGGTGCAATTTCCGAACCGGGCAGTGATGCAGCTGCTCAGGATGCTCTCAGTACAGCCCCTGTAGAATGTGATGAGGATGGGGGGTGGGAGATGGACATAAAATTTGACATAGAAGAGGAGATGGAGCTTGGGAAAGATCAGCCAAGATCATCTTGAATGGTGGGAGAGGATCAAGGGGCTGAGTGGCCTAGTCCTGCTCTGATTTCCTTACATTCTTTGTTTTTTCTCTCTATTGTGTCTTGACATTGTTTTGTTAGTATCTTCTCTTACTCTAAGCATCCCAATTACCCATCTCCCAGAAGATTTCAGCAGCTCATCCCCAAACAACCCGCAGAGCACTGGAGGGCCTTTGTGCGTTGCTTGGGGAATATCTTTGGGCAGTCGACATTTTGGTTTGAAACCCTTCATCTGTTCTGAAAGAAGGGAGATAGGCTGTATGGAACAAAGGAGGGAAGAGGTGCAGCCAGTTCTGGCAGGTGATGGGTGGATCCAGTTGTGGAAGGATGATAGGCAGATGGTGGAGGCAAGAGTAGAAATAGTGACAGAAGTCTGGGAGGTGACAAAGGGTTGAAAATGATGGAATCGGATAGGTGAGAAAAGTGGAGAAACCATGGAAGTGGCACGCAGTGGACCCATTGGGAGGTGTGTGATGAGCTGTTGGTGTGTGTGGAGGAGGGGAATGAAACTGGGTGATGGGGCACGGGTGTGTGTTCAGGAAGAATTGGGTAGATCAGGAGGAGTGAGAAAAGAGACAGAGGGGAGCAGTTTTCCTGAAACTGGAGAATTCAATGTTCATGTCATCAAGATGTAGACTATCTAATTGGATTATGAAGGCTGCTGCTCTAGCATGCATTTACCTCACCCAGATGATTCCCACGGCATCACCATTTAAAGGCTATTCCTCTCCTCTTGAAACATTTTAAACTACATTGTTTTCTCTCTTTCCTTCTTCTGACAAGATAGGAGGTTGAGACATATATGGAAGTTGGAGAATTGAAGTCTATGGGCATCAAGCTTGTAAGATTGCAGTCTATTTCCCAGAGTAGGGGAGTCTAAAGCTGGAGGGAACAAATTTAAGATGAGAGGGACATGAATGGAAAAGAACTTGAGGCTTAACTTTTTCACAAGAGCTACCAGAGGAAGTGGTAAGGGCAGGTACAATTACAATGATGAAAAGATACGTAGATAGGTAGATGGATGGAAAAGGTTTAGGAGGATATGGGCCAAATGCAGGAAAATAGGACTAGCTCAGGTGGGCAACTAGGTCAACATGACATACTGGTCTGAAGGACTTGTTTGCCTTTTCTGTAGCTCTCTGAGGTCTAGGGTAGGGTAGGGAAGTCATGGTCAGATTGGATGACTGGGCAGTTTGGGGGGGGCAGATCTACTCCCCTGTGATTTTCTTGTCCTTTATTTCAATCTGGAACATTACCTCCACAGATGCTGCCTGATCTGCAAAGTGCTGCCAGCAGTTTCTGTTTTTATTCCAGATTAACAGCATCTTTTTTTCCAAATTTTCAGCAATGTTCTTCATCAGTTTGGGGTCTGACAAGGAAGCCACATCTTTCACTGTCCATGCAGAGGTCTGTGCCGAGATACAGGAGACTGAGTCAGCAAATCTACCGGTGGTCAGTCAGCTCCAATGTCCCACTTGCCAATTCCTGTATTTTTCCCTGAGTGTGGCTTGTCTTACCTACTAACTCTGTTGGGTAGTAAGAAGGCAAGTAAGATGTACTTGTGTTGGAGTGGGGATTGGGATCATATACAATCCAGACTGACAAAACTATGACTTCTTTTTTATATGACAATCCGGCAATAATTTTACCAATGTTATTCTTTTCTTTTCTTTTTTTATCTTCAAAACTTAATTCACATTTTCAGTCCGTTAGGTGTGAACTGATGATCTTACATTCGGAATCCAACAACAGGACAACTACTCTACCCTTCTGGAAATCTGATTCGCGCTGAATTCAGAAGCCAAACAAATTTGGGGCTGATTTTTTAATGAACACAAAAGCACCTGGAAAGGATTGGTCCAGCTGCTGAATGCCACCAGGTCTCTCGGTAATGGTACATAGACCAGTAGAGCAAGGATCAGTCAGTTCCAATGCCAACTTCCAACTTTCCAATTCCTGGATCTGTAATATCTATGCCAACCACAATACTGTGTATCATCCTAGACCTGGTCTATGTCCCTCAATTCACCTGTCTAAATGCCTCTTCAGCAACACTGTCACATCTACTACTACTGAATAAAACATGCATGAGTCGTATTATGTGCTTAACAAAAGCCATTACGAACAAACCAGTAGCAGTCACCTTACACAGACGTCATTATGTCAGACACCGTCTCTTAAAGTGAACACAACAACTCAATGCTGGTGATTGTGAATTATGTAGAGCAGTTTCTATTATGAACAAAATGTTTCATCTGTCACCCATTACATTACTCTATGCTAACATTCTCCCTGCCAGCACAATCCAAGCATCTATCACTCTCAATGTAAAAGAAGATCTTGCCACATAAACCTCCTCCATTCATTTTAAATCCACGTTCTTGAGTCCTTAGCATTTCCATTCTTGGAAAAAAGACTATTTACGCCTCTCATAATTTTATAAGCTTCTATTAGGTCAATCATCAGCCTGACGCTCCAGAGAAACCCATCCAAGTTTGTCCAACTGTTCATTGTAGCGAATACTCTGTAATCCAGGCAACTTCTTCTGCACTTTCTCCAAAGCCTTCACATTCTTCTTGAAATGTAGTGACCAGAACTGCACACAATATTCCCAAATCTTGCCTAATTATTTTTTATACAGCTGCAACATGTCTTCCTGATCCTTATACTGAACACCCTGATGAAAGAAGGCTAGTATACCGTATACTACCTTTATCAGTCCCGAAGAAGAGTCTTGACCCAAAACATCGACTGTTTACTCTTTTCCATAGATGGTGTCTGGCCTGATGAGCTCCTCCAGCATTTTGTGTTTGATGCTTGGATTTCCAGCATCTGCAGACTTTCTCTTGTGTGTAGAATACCATATGCCTTCTTTACCATCTTGTCCTGCCACTTTCAGGGAGCTATGGATTTGAAATCCAAGATCTCACAATACATCACTGCTTGTAAAGGCCCTGCCATTTATTGTACAGTATAATTTCCTTTCAAGTCTGACCTCCCAAAGTGCAGCACCTCACAGTTGTACCCATCCAGCCATATATCTATTAATGTTGTATTATATAGTTAGAGTGACCTCAAAACTGACTTTGATTTGGGTTGAAGGAGTTGTCAACTGAAGAGAGACTGTGCTGGATGCACTGGTACTCATTGTGGTTTAGAAGAATGAGGTATGATATGATTGAAATGCACAAGAATCTGAAGGGAATTGGCAAGATGCTTGCAGAGAGGATGTTTCCCCCAGTGAGGGTATCTAGAATCATTTCAAGGGTTCCACAGGGAAGACGGAGATGAGGAGGAAATTCTTCTCTCATAATATTGTGACACTTTGAGCTTTTTTTCAATCTCCCAGATTGTGATGGAGGTGGAGTCTTTACGCATCTTCAAGATGGAGATGGACAGAAATGGGGACCAATAACAGTGATATAAACTACAAAGCCTTCTGGTACAAAAAAAGAACAGAAATGTTGTGTGGAAACCAAGATGCTATTAGCATGACCTTTCTGAATGGTAGAGCAGTGCCAAGGGGTCAAACGGCCTGCTCCTGCTCTTGCTTTCTATGCACTTACATATCAACCAAGTTATGGGTATATACAACTTACACTCTCAGCTTCATGTCTCTGGCCGGCAGATGCTTGTAAGTTTAAACCTCACTCCAGAGACCCTAGGAGCGATAGAGTGACACAGGTGGTAAAGCTACAGCTTTACAACTCCAGTGACCCCGGTTCAATCCTGACCACGAGTACTGCCTGTGACCTGTGTGGCTTCCCCTGGGTCTCCGATTTCCTGCCACCTGCCAAAGATGTGTGGATTGCAAGGTCAAATGGCTTCCTGATGTGTAGGTAAGTTGTAAAGGGGGGTATGCTGGGAGTGTGGGGTGAATAAAGTGGAAAAAGTCTGCAGATACTTGGAACTTGGAAATGTAAATGGGGAACAGGTGTTCTCAGCGAAATGTATGGAAGAAATGTGGCAAATGTTCAGGGGATATTTGCGTGGAGTTCTGCATAGGTACGTTCCAATGAGACAGGGAAAAGATGATCGGGTACAGGAACCGTGGTGTACAAAGACTGTTGTAAATCTAGTCAAGAAGAAAAGAAGAGCTTACGTAAGGTTCAAAAAACTAGGTAATGATAGAGATCTAGAAGATTATAAGTCCAGCAGGAAGGAGCTTAAGAAAGAAATTAGGAGAGCCAGAAGGGGCCATGAGAAGGCCTTGGTGGACAGGATTAAGGAAAACCCCATAGCATTCTACGAGTATGTGAAGAGCAAGCGGATAAGATGTGAGAGAATAGGACCAATCAAGTGTGACAGTGGAAAAGTGTGTATGAACCCAGAGGAGATAGCAGAGGTACTTAATGAGTACTTTGCTTCAGTATTCACTACAGAAAAGGATCTTGGCGATTGTAGGAATGACTTACAGCGGACTGAAAAGCTTGAGAATGTAGATATTAAGAAAGAGGATGTACTGCAGCTTTTGGAAAGCATCAAGTTGGATAACTCACTGGGACCAGACGAGATGTACCCCAGGTGACTGTGGGAGGCGAGGGAGGAGATTGCTGAGCCTCTGGCGATGATCTCTGCATCATCAATGGGGACAGGAGAAGTTCCAGAGGATTGGAGGGTTGCAGATGTTGTTCCATTATTCAAGAAAGGGAGCAGAGATAGCCCAGGAAGTTATAGACCAGTGAGTCTTACTTCAGTGGTTGGTAAGTTGATGGAGAAGATCCTGAGAGGCAGGATTTATGAACATTTGGTGAGGCATAATATGACTAGGAATAGTCAGCATGGCTTTGTGAAAGACGGGTCATGCCTTACGAGCCTGATTGAATTTTTTTGAGGATGTGACTAAACACATTGATGAAGGTAGAGCAATAGAAGTAGTGTATATGGATTTCAGCAAGGAATTTGACAAGGCTTATTGAGAAAGTAAGGAGACATGGGATCCAAGGGGACATTGCTCTGTGGATCCAGAACTGGCTTGCCCACTGAAGGCAAAGAGTGGTTGTAGATGGATTATATAATGCATAGAGGTCGGACATCAGTGGTGTGCCTCAGGGATCTGTTCTGGGACCCCTACTCTTCATAATTTTTGTAAATGACCTGGATGAAGAAGTGGAGGGATGGGTTAGTATATTTGCTGATGACACAAAGATTGGGGGTGTTGTCGATAGTGTGGAGGGCTGTCAGAGGTTACAGTGGGACATTGATAGGGTGCAAAACTGGGCTGAGAAGTGGCAGATGGAACTCAACCCAGATAAGCAGTTAATTATTTAGTAAGTAGCAAATAAGATGAGGTAGTTAATTTTGGTAGGTCAAATATGATGACAGAACATAGTATTAATGGTAAGACTCTTGGCAGTGTGGAGGATCAGAGGGATTTTGGTGTCCAAGTCCACAGGACATTCAAAGTTGCTGCGCAGGTTGACTTTGTGGTTAAGAAAGCATACGGTGCATTGGCCTTCATCAATCGTGGGACTGAGCTTAGGAGCTGAGAGGTAACTTTTCAGCTATATAGGACCCTGGTCAGACCCCATTTGGAGTACTGTCTCAGTTCTGGTCGCCTCACTACAAGAAGGATGTGGAAACCATAGAAAGGGTGCAGAGGAGATTTACAAGGACGTTGCCTGGACTGGGGAGCATGCCTTATGAAAACAGGTTGAGTGAACTCGGCCTTTTCTCCTTGAAGCGACGGAGGATGAGGGGTGACCTGATAGAGGTGGACGAGATGGTGAGAGGCATTGATCATGTGGATAGTCAGAGGCTCCTTCCCAGAGCTGAAATGGCTAGCACGAGAGGACACAATTTTAAGGTACAGAGGAGATGTCAGGGGAAAGTTTTTTATGCAGGGAGTGGTGAGTGTGCGGAATGGGCTGCTGACGACAGTGGTGGAGGCTGAACAGGTACATAGAGCTCAGAAAAATAGAGGGCTATGGGTAACCCTCGGTAATTTCTAAGATAAGGACGTGTTTGGCACAGCTTTGTGGGCTGAAGGGCCTGTATTGTGTGGGTGCATGTGTGTAACATGCAGGAGGAACTCAGTAGGCCAGGCATCATCTATGGAAATGAATAAGCATTTTGGGCCGAGACCCTTCTTCAGGACTGAGAGGGAAGAGCTTGAATTAAAAGATTGGCGGGGGAGGAGAGAGAGGTTAGCTGGAAGGTGATAGGTGAAGCCAGGTGGGTGGGGAAGTCATTTTATTGTCATTTAACTATATATATCTTTATGAGACAATGTTTCTCTGAACCAGGGTGTAAAGCGCAGTCAAACACATAACACACATTACACATGATAACTTATGAAGGTACGGATAAAATCTGCAGATGAATCAGCCATAAATACCAAACTAAGTTGTCAAAGTGTGAAAGGGTGGGGAAAGACTCTGATAGGAGAGGAGAGTAGCCAATAGGAGAAAGGGAGGACGGGACCCAGGATGAAGTGATAGACATGTGAGAAGTAGTGAAAGGTCAGTGTGGGGAATACAGGAAGGTGGGGTGGAGGGGGGTAAATTTTGTTCACTGGAAGGAGAAAGCGATACCCAAGCGGTATATAAGGTGCTGCTCCTCCACCATGAGGGTGGCCTCATTTTGGCACAAGAGGAGGCCATGGATTGGCACGTCGGAATGGGAATGGGAATCAGAATTAAAGTGTTTGGCCACCAGGAAATCCTGCTCATAGAAAATTATGTGGAGGTACTTGATGAGGAGGTCCGACAATTTACAATGGGTCTCACAAACGTAGAGGAGGCCGCGTCGGGGGCACCGGATATGATTTGTAGGTGAAGTGTTACCTCACCTGGAAGGGTTGACTGAGGCCCTGAATGGGGGAGAGGGAGGAGGTGAATGGGTAGGAGTTGCGTTCAGAATGGCTTAAGTTTGTGCTCAGTGATTGGCACAAACTTCATTGGCAAAAGGCCTGTTTCTCACACGTATGACTCCACGGTGAGTCAGCATTGCAGAGGCCTACTGAGGGATGCTGAACTGGCAGAGGTGCTATCTTTTAGGTGTTAAGGCTGAACTATGTCTGTTCTCTCTAGAGCCACTTATCATTAAAGGAACAGTTCTCACATCCCTACCTTTCAAACCGCATCACCATTGCAGATTATCTGACCCTGGTTGTTTGTGGGAAACCCCCTCCCTCTCATGCAGGTTCCCTTCCTTAGATGTAAAAGGAAGTGCTGGGATTGTGAAATCTACAAGATTTGTACCAAAGCTATCTTAAAATCAAATTAAGAAATCTCAGTCAGAATATGAATGTGTGCACCGTTATGTAGAGAGCAGAATTTCTCCTAAGCGCTGCGACAGAGGAAAACGACATCCCGGGATTGGGAGTTTGTAACATTTATCCCAAGATCTGTACAACTTCAGAAACAGAATTCCATTTACCGCAGTGGAAATACTCAATTTAAAAAGTTAGACAGGTGTGAAAAGACTTTGTGTCACAGCTGTGCCGGAGAATTATTGAATAGTGAATGTGTATGACATTGCTTGTTTCATGTGACAGAACTTCAGAGAGGTTCTAAGTACAGTTTTGGCTCAGGCTGGGGACTGAGGCCACTGTGTGTGTTAAAGTGATTATTACAGTGCTGAAATAACTGTTTGCTTTCGGTGCAAGTGGATGATATTGATGCCGAACCTGACGTGGGAGAGAAACAACCTTGTTCCACCATAGCCCATCTCCCTGTTTCTTTCCTCTCCTCCATCTGCCCATCACCCATGCACTCTCCTCAATGGTTTTCCCCCACCCTCTGTTTCCTTCCTGCCCTCCACACTTCCCTCACTTGGTTCCGAGGTCCACCTTCCCCTCCGATCAGGTTCCACCATTGCACCTTTGCAAGGTTGTCCCGATTTTACTGTGTACTGTACCAGCAGTTATGGTTAAAATGACAATACAAAGTGACTTGACTTGAGCACTTGGTCACCTCCCAGTCCCTGCTACTATTCCTGCTTCCCCCTCCTCCCTCTGCTTATCATCCCTTCTCACCTGGATCTACCTGCCACCTGCCAGCCCTTGCTCCATCTCTTTATACTGCCTATCTCCCCTCTATCTTTCAGTCCTGCTGATAGGTCAGCACCTGAAACTTCAACAGACTATTTCCCTCCACAGACGCTGCCTGAGCTGTTGAGTTCCTTGGCAATTCGTTTTCTCCTCTTTATTCCAGCATCTGTCTCTCCGTGGGAGTAGCATTTGTGATAATAAAGGGATGGGGTCAGCATCACCTCTAACCTTTTGCCAAGAATGAGAAAGCCAAAGCCAGGCTATTTTTTCACACTTTCATTTTGATAACCTCCTTGCTTTTCATGCTCTCTTTGACTAACAGAACTTGGAAGCTCCCCCACTTGCATGAACCCCCACAGCCTCAGACAGCCCTGAGATTTCGGTGTCCGAGGCCAACGTGAGTGCATCTTTCAGGAGGATGAACCCATGGAAAGCAATTGGCCCACACAGTGTACCTGGCTGAGTACCGAAAACCTGCCTAATCTATTGGTTGGAATGATACGGGCATCTTCAGTCTCTCACTTTGGCAGTCTGAGGTACCCACCTACTACAAGCAGGCTTCAATCATACTGGTACTTAAGAAGAACGTGGTAACCTGCCTCAATAACTATCATGCAGTAGCACTTCCATCCATTGTGATGAGAAACTGCTGCCCGCTTGTTCTCGCAGAAACGTGGCTCTAGGACAACGCACCATCAATTACAGGCCATGACTCTCAGGGACTTGGGATATATTAGATTTTTTTTGCTGCTGGTTTTCTGCTGTAGTAACCATACTGGCTCTACGTGCTGTGTGCTGCGTCCTGTTGGTACTGCATTTTTCACCTTGGCTCCAGGGGAGCGCTGCTTCATTTAGCTGTACTCGTGTGTGCGTGCGCGTGTGGTTGAAAGACAATTACACTTGAAGTTAAACTTGAACATGATCATCCTGTTGTAACCGGTCACTAAGCTCCAAGACCTGGGCCTCCCATACTTCCCAGTGCAAGTGAATCACTGATTCCCTCTCTTGCGGACCTCATTGTCGTAACAGTATGGATTTTTTTTTGGTATAATTTATTTTTTATTGAATTTCATCATCAAACAAACATTTCCATAAGCTGTATTTCAGATACTGCACAAATATCATATATTCATATTTGCCACAAATCTCCACATATTATTTATCAGAGGTATATACTTATAGAAAAGAGAGGAAAGAAAGAACAAGCAAAAGGAGAAAACTATGTACAAGTAGGGAGAGATCTTTTTTATACAACTTTTCTTAACCTCATAATCCACCTTGCTGTGTTGTTAAACTTTATTTTCTTCCTGCACTGCATTGTCCCTATAACTGATGAATTTTTTTACTGCACTGTTTTATCTCACTCTAACTCAATGCACTGTGTAATGTTCTGATCCATATGAACAGTATGCAAGGTAAGCTCTTCACACAAATAAGCTAATTTCAATTGCAATCCCAATACCAACTCCTGCAAGCCTTACCTTTAAATGCTGTGCCTAGAACGGGAGTTTTTTTGTTCTGGCTTGTGCTGAGCTCGTGCTTCGTTTAGGCTAAGAATAACTAACCCGAAATTCTGAAGACATGAGTAACTAAAGATTCTGGAACCTGGCACAAAAGTTGCCAGCTTTGGGTTTGAGACCCTGTCTCAGTCCTGAAGTAGGGTATCAAACCTGAAACGTTGACAATTCCACCAATGCTGCTTGATCTACTGAGCTCCTCCGGAAGAATGATTACTTTCCTAGATTTTTGTTGTTAACCTTTACTAAAGCGCAGGATCTCATTGGCGTTATTAACTCTTTCACTAATCTGATCTCTTACCGAGTGGTAGAATTACACAAATGTGAAACAGGCCCTTCGGCCCACCCTGTCTGGGCTGACTCCCAAACAGCTATTTGCACTAATCCCATTTGCTATCACCTGTTCCATAGCCTTGTAGGCCTTGACGATTCAAGTGCTCTTCTTATGTTTAAGTGTTGTGAGAATCTCTGCCTCCACCAGCTTCTCAGCCAGTATGTTCCCAGGATGAAAGAAGTTCTTCCTCTGATCCCCTCTAAACCTAGAGCATTGGAGTTAAACCTCTGACCTGTGGTTTTAGACACATCAGCTTGTTCCTCACTGTCTACCCTTCCAATGTCCCTCAGAATTTTAAAACTGTCAATCAAATCTGCCCTCAGCCTCCTCCATTTCAAGGGAACCAAATCCAGCCTATCCAGTTTCCTCACAAGTAAAACACCCAATCCTAACTAACCCCTGTGGATCTCTTCTGCACCCTCTGCTGTGCAGAAGAGATCCTATCCTTTCTAGACCACTACCTTTGGTCCTGTGCTGAACCCATTTTAAAATGGTAATCACACAATGGCAGAACTCGGCAAGTCAGGCAGCATCTACGGAGGGGAACAAAAAGCCAACATTTTGGACTGGAAAGGAAGGAGTTAGAAATGAGAATAAGAAGATGGGGAGGGGTGGAGGAGAAGGAGTACAAGCTAGCAGTTGACAGGTGAGAGCAGGTGGTGGGATGAGGTAAAAACCTTGGAGGGAGGAAACACCTCATATTCCGTCCGGATAGCATGAACATCGAATTTCTAAAACTTCCAGTAATTTCTCCTCCTCCCTCCTTCTCCATTTCCCATCCCCATCCCAGTAACGTTTTCACCTCTTCTCTTCTCTTTACCTGCTCGTCACCTCTCTCTGATTCCTCTCCTCCTCCCTTTCTTCCATGCTCTTCAATCAGATTTCTTCTTCCTCATCCCTGTACCTCTCCCATTTTTCACCTCCAGCTTCTTGCTTCAGCCTTTCTCCGGACACAGCCATCTACCTCCCTCGGCTAGTTTCATCCGTCACTTGCCAACTTGCACCCCACCCACCTTCTCATTCTGGCGTCTGCCCCTTTCCCCTCGGGTCCTCATGAAGGCCCGAAGCACCAGCTGTTTATTCCCCTCCACCGATCCTGCCTGATTTGCTGAGCTCCTCCAGCATTCCGTGTGCGTTACTCAGGATTGCCAGCATCCGCAGAATCTCTTGTCCATCTGCTGAAGTATACCACCTCGCACTTCACCGTGTTGCTGTCGGAGACTCTGCGTATGTGTCACAGGAGCTACTGCACCGTGATACATCAGCAGCGTGCACAGATCCTAAAGAACGGCGTCAGCTGCAGTCTGGCATGTTGGTCAGGGCTGAGCTTGTTCTCCCTGGAGTGAAGGAAGCTGACAGAGGTAGATACAGCCACAATATGAAATGCATACATTGGATAGATGGTCAGAAACATCGCCCGATGTCAAAAACCAGATGGTAAGTGTGGGAGCCACGTACCTTATTTCTATCTGCATTGTTTCTGTGTTGGCGTTTACTGGAAACTTGTCACGTTAGTAGAGTCGTGGTAAAGGCAAAGGGAATAAGTTACATATTCTTGCTTACTTCGTGGCAATTTGTACCTTGGGACTGGTGGGGGTCATTTGTTGACCACTGAGATAAGGCTCAATAATGCTTAATCACTAATAAAGGATCGAACAAAGGGTTCAACTTTTGGAGCAATCATTGGAACTGTGGGTGTATCACGCAAGTACAGTCGTAGGTAAGTGGCGATTGTTTTGCTTTGATTTTGGATTACTTTTACCGCTACAGGGAAGAAAGGCCTCCTTTGTTCTGTGCTATCCCTCGATTCTTTGAAATGTTGGATAGGTGTGGCAAAGGATTGGAACAGGCAGCTCTAAGCTGCTCATGAAAGTATTGGAAATGCTCAGGCTAATCAGCTACTTTGCTGCATTCTCTAAATGTTAGCCTTTCATTTCACAGGCAGAGTAATAATTTTACTTAAAGAATAATAAGTGCCCGTGGTACTGTTTGCAGAACTAGCCAATCCGTAAAATTAAATCAAAGTATGATAATGTACCTTATGGTCTTTCTGACCGCTTCTGTTCAGGTTAGTGTAGCTGGCAGAAAGGTCATTATGGATGTGATGGGCCACAAGAATCTATGTCTCTTTTCAATTCCTCATAGCACAGCTTTTTAGAATTTGCTGAGAGGATTTGCCTATTCTGCACATTCGGAGAATCACAAAACCTTCAGGGAAAGGAAAATCCTGCCACTTCAGCAGGAGGTGACCGTGTAGTCCTGTGGACTTCTACTGGGAAAACTGTTTTTGGGAAGCAGTTACAGATGGGGTCTAGTTTGCTCATTCATCAAAGGCACAACCACCTAAACTGATATTGGATCTGCAGCAACCTAACAGTGTGGAACCTCTCCCTTTTCTGTCTTTAATAGAACCATAGAACATTACAGCACAGAAACAGGCCTTTTGGCCCTTCTTGGCTGTGCCAAACCATTTTTCCGCCTGGTCCCACTGACCTGCACCTGGACCACATCCCTCCACACACCTCTCATCCATGTACCTGTCCAAGTTTTTCTTAAGTGTTAAAAGTGAGCCCGCATTTACCACTTCATCTGGCAGCTCATTCCACACTCCCACCACTCTCTGTGTGAAGAAGCTCCCCCCTAATGTTCCCTTTAAACTTTCCCCCCTTCATCCTTAACCCATGACCTCTGGTTTTTTTCTCCCCTAGCCTCAGTGGAAAAAGCCTGCTTGCATTCACTCTATCTATACCCATCATAATTTTATATACCTCTATCAAGTCTCCCCTCATTCTTCTATGCTCCAGGGAATAAAGTCCTAACCTATTCAACCTTTCTCTGTAACTCAGTTTCTCAAGTCCTGGCAACATCCTTGTAAACCTTCTCTGCACAATTTCAACCTTATTAATATCCTTCCTGTAATTTGGTGACCAAAACTGTACACAATACTCCAAATTTGGCCACACCAATGCCTTATACAACCTCACCATAACATTTAAAGGTCCCACAAAAAAGAATGGAAAGGAAAGGGATGGAGAAATCCTCAGAAGGAATTCCAGTGTCCAGACACCAGTAGTGCATTGAAATTGGAGCAATGCAAGGGGACGGGAACTCTCAGTGGATTGACAATGAGCAACATCTTCCAAGATTAGGGAGAGACTGGAAAGCTAAGAATTTCAACAGAGGGACTCGGTTGGAGTGGGAATGAGGGTTGACAGGCAAACAGTTCCAACAGTCTGAGTTGGGGCATGGAAACAAAAGCAAGTCCCAAATCGAAGGTGAGTGGTGGCATTGCTGAGTCACGAACGAACAAACGCGTAGGAGAGGATTTCAGCAGAGCTGGGCAGTGGCATCCTGGATGCAGGCTCTCAATACTGACATGATACAATGAGCCACCTCCAATATCAGACCAGTACAGGCTGCCAGACAGGAGAGATTCTCTGCTACCAGGGGCAGATTTAATTCAAAGCAGCTCTGAAGAATGAGGAATTAACCGCCTCTACTTCAATGAGCAAATGCAGGAGGAGTTAATTCTCTTCTTACAGCTGACCTCAGGAATGGTGAGAAAGACACGACTGTGCAAGCGTGTGGATGTCAGCGAGGTAGACTGGCAGGAGGAGTTTAAAAGAAGATCATTTTTTCTTTGGCGGTCTGATCGAGGGATGACTGCGCAGGCGCGTGGATGTCAGCGATTTAGACCGGCGGAAAGAGTTTGAAGAGAAGACAGCTTTATCGAATGGGAATCAGAGGAGTGGCTGACGGAGTAAAGGGAATCAGAGTAGGAGGGTTTTGGCTCAACAGGGCTTCGGTGATAACGAGTTGAGGTGAGGTAAGTTACTTGTGAAAAATAGGAATAGGAAGTATGTCTATGAGGCCAGCGTTCTGTACTGGGTGTCGGATATGGGATGTTTGGGAGAATCCTAGCCTCCTGGATGGCCACATCTGCACCAGGTGTGTCGAGCTACAGCTCCTTAGGGAACGAGGTAGGGAACTGGAGATGCAGCTCAATGACCTTTGTCTGGTCAGGGAGGTGATAAAGAGGAGCTAAAGGCAGGTAGTCACACCGGGCATTAGGAGACAGATAAGTGGGTAACAGTCAGAAGATGGAAGGGCAAGAGTCAGATACTAAAGAGTACCCCTGTGGCTGTCCCCTTGACAATAAGTACTCCTGTTTGAGTACTGTTGGGAGGGCCAGCCTACCTGGAGGAAGCAACAGTGTCTGGCCCTATGGCTCAGAAAGGGAGGGAAAGGAAGAGGAAGGCAGTAGTGACAGGGGACTCTATAGTCAGGGGGTCAGACAGGCGATTCTGTGGACACAGGAAAAAAACTCGGATGGTAGTTTGCCTCCCAGGTGCCAGGGTCCGGGATATTACTGATTGTATCCACGATATCCTGCAGTGGGAAGGTGAACAGCCAGAGGTTGTGGTACATATTGGTGCCAACGACGTAGGTAGGAAAAGGGAGGATGTCCTGAAAACAGACTACGGGGAATTAGGAAGGAAGGTGAGAAGCAGTACCTCAAAGGTAGTAATCTCAGGATTGTTGCCTGTGCCACGTGACAGTGAGTATAGGAATAGAGTGAGGTGGAGGATAAATGTGTGGCTGGGGAATTGGAGCAGGGGGCAGGGATTCAGATTTCTGGATCAATGGGATCTCTTTTGGGGCAGGAATGACCTCTATAAAAGGACGGGTTGCACTTAAATCCGAGGGAGACCAATATCCTGGCAGGGAGGGTTGCTAAGGCTATTGGAGAGAGTTTAAACTAGAATCGCTGGGGAGGTGGGAACCAAACTGAAGAGATGGAGGAAGGGGTGGTTTGCTCACAAATCGAGAAAGCTTGTAGACACTGTGAGAGGGAGGATAGGCAGGTGATAGAGAAAGGATATATTAAGACTGATGCTTTGAGATCTGTCTATTTTAATGTAAGGAGTATCGTGAACAAAGTGGATCTCAGCATGAATCAGTACTTGGAGCTATGATGTTGTGGCCATTACAGAGACTTAGATGCCTCAGGGGCAGGAATGGTTACTTAGAGTGCCAGACTTCAGATGTTCCAGAAAGGACAGAGGGGGAAGCAAAAGAGGTGGGGGCATGGCACTGCTGATCAGAGATACTGTCTCGGCTGTAAAAAAGGAGGAAGTCATTGAGGGATTGGCTACTGAGTCTTTGTGGGTGGAAATTAGGAACAGGAAGGGGTCAATAACTCTACTGGGTGTTTTTTATAGACCACCCAATAGTAACAGGGGTATCGAGGCACAGATAGGGAGACAGATCCTGGAAAGATGCAATAAAAACTAAGTTGTTGTGGTGGGAGATTTTAATTTCCTCAATATTGATTGGCATCTCCCTAAAACAAGGGGTTTAGATGGGATGGAGTTTGTTAGGTGTGTTCAGGAAGGTATCCTGACACAATATGTAGATAAGCCTACAAGGGGAGAGGCTGTACTTGATTTATTATTGGGAAATTAAAATGTTCAGGTGTCAGGTCTGTCAGTGGGAGAGCATTTTGGAAATGGAGATCACTATTCTATCTCCTTTACCAGGCATTGGAGAGGGAAAGGAACAGACAGATAAGGAAAGTGTTTAACTGGAGTAAGGGGAACTATGAGGCTATCAGGAAAGAACTTGGAAGCATAAATTGGGAACAGATGTTCTCAGGGAAATGGATGGAAGAAATGTGGCAAATGTTCAGGGGATATTTGTGTGGGGTTCTGCAAAGGTACATTCCAATGAGACAGGGAAAGGATGGTAAGGTACAGGAACCGTGGTGTACAAAGACAGTTGAAAATCTAGTCAAGAAGAAAAGAAAAGCTTATGAAAGTTTAAAAAAAACTAGGTAATGATAGAGATCTAGAAGATTATAAGGCTAGCAGAAAGGAGCTTAAGAATGAAATTAGGAGAGCAAGAAGGGTGCCATGAGAAGGCCTTGGTGAGCAGGATTAAAGAAAACCCCAAGGCATTCTACAAGTACGTGAAGAGCAATGGGTTAAGGTGTGAGAGAATAGGACCAATCAAGTGTGACAGTGGAAAAGTGTGCGTGGAACCGGAGGTACTTAATGAGTACTTTGCTTCAGTATTCACTACAGGACTTGGTGATTGTAGGGATGACTTACAGTGGACTGAAAAGCTTGGGCATACAGACATTAAGAAAGAGGATGTGCTGGAGCTTTTGGAAGGCTTCAAGTTGAATAAGTCACTGGGACCAGACGAGATATACCTCAAGTTACTGTGGGAAGCAAGAGAGGAGATTGCTGAGCCTCTGGCAATGATCTTTGCATCATCACTGGGGTTGATGAGAGGTTCAGAGGATTGGACGGGTTGCAGATGTTGCTCCCTTATTTGAGAGAGGGAGTAGGAATAGCCCAAGAAATTATAGACCAGTAAGTCTTACTTCAGTGGTTGGTAAGTTGATGGAGAAGATCCTGAGAAGCAGGATTTATGAACATTTGGAGAGGCATTATATGATTAGGAATAGTCAGCATGGCTTTGTCAAATGCAGGTCATACCTTATGAGCCTGATTGAATTTTTTTGAGGATGTGACTAAACACATTGATGAAGGAAGAGCCATAGATGTAGTGTATATGGATTTCAGCAAGGCATTTGATAAGGCTTGTTGAGTAAGTTAGGAGGCATGGGATCCAAAGGGACATTGCTTTGTGGATCCAGAACTGGCTTGCCCACAGAAGGCAAAGAGTGGTTCTAGATGGGTCATATTCTGCATGGAGGTCGGTGACTAGTGGTGTGCCTCAGGGATTTGTGCTGGGACCCCACCTCTTCGTGATTTTTATAAATGACCTGGATGAAGAAGTGCAGGGATGGGTTAGTAAATTTGCTGATGACACAAAGGTTGGAGATGTTGTGGATAGTGTGGAGAGCTACAGCGGAAATTGATAGGATGCAAAACTGGGCTGAGAAGTGGCAGATAGAGTTCAACCTAGATAAGTGTGAGGTGGTTGATTTTGGTAGGTCAATTATGATGACAGGTAATTAATGGTATTAATGGTAAGACTCTTGGCAGTGTGGAGGATCAGAGGGATCCTGGGGATCCACAAGACATTCAAAGCTGCTGCACAGGTTGACTCTGTGGTTGAGAAAGCATACAATGGATTGGCCTTCATCAATCATGGGATTGAGTTCAAGAGGCAATGTTACAGATTTAAAGGACCCTGGTCAGACCTCACTTGGAGTACTGTGCTCTGTTCTGGTTGCCTCACTACAAGAAGGATGTGGAAACCATAGAAAGGATGCAGAGGAGATTTACAAGGATGTTGCCTGGATTGGGGAGCATGTCTTATGAGAATAGTTTGAGTGAACTCGGCTTTTTCTCCTTGGAGTGACAGAGGGCGAGATGTGACCTGATAGAGGTGTATAAGATGATGAGAGGCATTGATCGAGTGAATAGTCAGAGACTTTTTCCCAGGGCTGAAACGGCTAACACAAGGGGGCACAGTTTTAAGGTGCTTGAACATAGGTACAGAGCAGACATCAGAGTTAAGTTTTTTACGCAGAGATTGATGAGTGTGTGGAATGGTCTGCCAGCGGCAACGGTGGAGGCGGAAACGATAGGGTCTTTTAAGAGACTCTTGGATAGGTAGATGGAACTTAAAAAAATAGACGGCTATGGGTAACCCTAGGTAATTTCTAAAGTAAGTACATGTTCAGCACAGCATTGTGGGCCGAAAGGCCTGTATTGTGCTGTAGGTTTTCTATATGTTTCTATTTGCATTATCCTCTTTTGGTTCAACTGAATGGATTATCTTCTTTGCCCTTGCTCTGTAATAGTAACACAAACTCTTATTATTCCTTGAGTAAAATTATTACTTACAATGTCAGAGGAAAAAAAGGCTAACATTAAGATAGTGCATGAAAATAGCTTCAAGTTTTCCCAGAACACTATTACTGCCAATAAAGCAGATAAACAGAAAGTGAAGGAAATGCTCAGCAGGTCAGGCAGCCCCGGTGGAGAGAGAAACAGAGCTACTATTTCAGCTTCAAGATCATTCACCAGCTCTAATGAAGTGCCTCTGTCCTGAAATGTTAGCTCTGTTTCTTTCTTCACAGATACTGCCAGACCAGCGGGGTAGTTCCTGCATCTTGTGTATTTACTTACATCTCCAGTGTTTTGATTTTTGTCCGCCAACCAGGTATTTCTACAGTGTAGTCAGCATTATAAATGTAGCAGCCAATTTGTGCACAGCAAGCTCCCACAGGCTGCTTTTAGGGATAACTGGATAATCAATTTCTCCTGGCGTTGGCTGAAGGATTGGTGTGGAATTCTCTGCTGCTCTTCAGCAGAGTCGTGGGATCTTCTTGTTCTGCCTGAAAGTGAAGGTGGGGGTCTGCTTGGGCCTCTTCTGGGCATGGTGTTCCTCAGGGCTACTCAGTGGTATCAGCCTAAACTGCTGAGCTCTTGAAGGGGGATTTAGATCTACAATTGTTTGGTTTCCAAGGATTGAGGACCAGCCACTGAGCCACAGCTGGTGGAAAGTGATGCCTTTTACATCTGATACAGGGAGCAGGAAACCAATCAATTCCACCAAACAATAAAAGGCAGGGAGCTGGGATAAATGGATGTTGCTCTGGTGACAGTCAGTGGTGACTAGAGTGCTGTGGGGGTCAGTACTGGGTCTCCAAACCTTTACAATATACATTAAAATTTTAAAGAGGGAATCTTAGAGCATATCCAAATTTGCCGATTAACAATAACCTGAGTGGAAACATAAACTTTGCAGTGGACGTGGAGAGTCTGTATGGAGATATAGATAGGATAAACGAATGGGCAAGGCTCTGACAGATGGAGCACAGTTGTCAATAAATGTGTGATCATCCACTTTGGAAGGTATAAAAGAAGATCAGATTATTATTTAAATGGTGGAAAATTGCAGCATGCAGCAGTGCAGAGAGACTTAAGGGTGCTTGCGTATGAATCGCAAAAGACTGGCTTGCGAGGGCAAATAGTTATCATGGAATGTTGGCCTTCATTGCTAGAGGGATTGAATTTAAAAGCAGGGAGGTTATGCACTTGTACAGGGTACCCGTGTGGCCACATCTGGAGTACTGCATGCATTTCTGGTCTCCTTACTTGAGGAAGGATACACTGGCTTTGGGGATGATGTAGAGGAGGTTCACAAGGTTGATTCCAGAGATTAAAAGGTTAAAGTAAGGGGAGAGATTGAGTCATTTGGGACTATACTCACTGAAATTTAGAAGAATCAGAGTGGATCGTATAGAAAAATATAAAATTATAAGAAGGGTAGATAAGATAAAGGCAGGATAATCATTTTCACTGGTAAGTGAGATTAGAGCTAAGGGATAGCCTCAGGATTCAGGAGAATAGATTTAGGACAGAGATGAGGAGAAGTTACTTTTCTTGAGAGTAATATATCTGTGACATTCTCTGTCCAGAGAAGCAATAGAAGTGACCTCACTAAATACGGTTAAGCCACAGTTAGGTAAATTTTTGCATACCAGGGGAATTGAGGGTGATGTGGAAAAGGTAGGTAGGTGGAGCTGAGCCCATGGACGGCCAACATCCCATGCACCATTAATCCTCAGGCCATGCTGCTTAGAAACTTGTGTTCTATATTTTGGTGTCTGTATGTTTTTCTGCTGTCATAACTGTATGTGCTACCTGTGCCATGTACTGTGTGCTGTGTGTGACTGTTGGCACAGTGCTTTATTCCTTGCCCTGGAGGAACACTGTAATTCATTTGGTTGTAAACATGTTGAATGACAATTGAACTTCAACTTGATCTTATTGAATGATGGAGCGGGCTTGATGGACCAGATGGCCAACTCCTGCTCCTGTTTCTTATGTTCTTTGGCGATGTCCACACTACACCGGATAAATCCATAACCGAAGCTTTTTCTCTTCGTTTTTACCCTCCGTCCACACTAAAACGGCATTTTCATCCCCCGAAAACGGAGATTTTCAGAAACGCTCTCCAGAGTGTGTAATTTTGAAAATGCCGCTTGGGCAGAGCAGAGTGGAAGGGGTAACCAGAGAAATCTGAAAACGCTGTCACGACGTGCCGGAACAGATGGTTGCATCAGTACGGAATTTTATTGTTTTCATGAATGCAATAGAACAATGCCACAGCGGAAACAGAAATAGTAAACCGTTTCCTCTTTGGTTGTTTTCTGTAGATGTGTCCTGTGCATGCCCAAGGGGAGGAGATTCGCCCAAATATCCATTTTAGTGTGGACAGAGATATCATTTTTACGCGAAACTGGCATTTTCAAAATTATTCGGTCTAGTGTGGACATAGCCTTAGTCTATGCTAACATTTGCACAATAATTCATCCTCCTTCCACCATTCCTCCTATCACTGTGTCCCTCCATCCTTTGCCTTCCCATGCCCCCAGTGCCCCCTCTCTTAAATTCCCCTGCACTTTCTACCTCAACTATTCCCAGTAGGAGTGAGTTTCTACTTTCTCTCCACTCACTATCTTGATTCTAAGTTAGGATATAACCTAATCTTTGGTGTCCTATTGGTTATAACCTAAGCTTTCAAGCGCTATACTTTATTTCTGGAGGTTCTGGAGGTGCAAGGGAAATCTGGAGCAATGCTGAAAAGTGCTGGAGGAACTCAATGGGTCAGGGAAATGGATGGTCGTCATATTGAGTCAGGACTCTTCCTGATGACCCTTCTTAACTCTTAAGGCCACCAAGAAAGGCCTCAACCAGAAACATCAAATGCCCATTTCTCTGCATACAATAGAAGATGCCAGACACACTGAGTTTGCGTGTAGCTTGAAGTATTCTGTTTCTGACACTCTATCTGGATTCTGTGAGTCTACACAATTAGGAGCAGGATTCTCATTTCCCACCTTAATTGTCTAGATTACCAGCCAGTGGAACGGTCCCTAAAAAGACCTGCTCTTGAATTGATTGTTGAACTTGAACAGACTGTTGAATTTCCTAAGGGAAAGTCAGAGACAGCCTGCTTATAGACGCTCGCCCACAAGTTCCTCAAATGCTCTGTACACGACAGGCAAATAAGAACTCGGGGAAATGAATGAGTGAGATTGCTTTTAATTTTAGAAGGTACTACGTGGCTAGTTTTTGATCACTGTGTTTTCATACTTGGTCAGAAAAGGCTGCATTTGGGATTCTAGTCCTGCACTGTGCTGCAAAGTGTATTTTCTCAATTGAACGAAAGAAACTAATTTAATCGCTGATGCAGCAGTCTCTCTCCACATGTTAAAATGTGAGTTCTGGTGGGTGTTGAATCAATAACAAACTTCCTGGAAGGAGCATGATGACGTGGCTCAGGGAAATCTTTGCCATCAGCAGCCACCGTCTCTCACCCAGGGAGGGTACAGATGATGGTCCAGGTACACAAGGTCACAGGAAAAGACCAGGAATGGAATAATGTCTCCTCTTAGGGCAAAAATTCAGAACACACACAGTGGCATTGGACTAGACCAAGATGATACCAAGGCCTAAGGTGATGATTTGCATAGAGAGCTACATATCCTGCCAAAGCAGAAGCTGAGTTAACCCTACTCCATTATGTCGCCTTTTCACAGACAATCTCCTTCTTCCACCCATTGCCTTTCTCCACTTTATCTTCCACTTAGACTGACAAACGTTGCTCATACTTCCTCAGGAGACTAAAGGAATTTGACCGGCCTCCTTTGACTCTCACCAATTTTTACTGACACATCAAAGAAAGCATCCTATCTGGAAACATCACAGGCTGGTATGGCCATTGACCGTGAGAAACCACAGAGAGTTGTGAACACAGCTCAGCACGTTGCAGAAACCAGGCTCCCCTCCATGAATTCTGCCCACCCGTCCAGCTGCCTCGAGAAAGCAGCCAACATAGTCAAAGACCCCACCCTCCCGGATGCTCTCTTTTCACTCCTCATTGGTCAGAAGTTTCAGTAGCCTGAAAGCACATATCACCATGCTCAAAGATAGCTTCTACCTAACTGTTAAAAGACTATTGAATAGTCCCCTGGTATGATAAAATAGACTTTTGATCTCATGATGGCTTTCCACTGTGCTCCCTGCCTGCACTACGCTTTATATGTAATTGTGACACTTGTTTTTGCTTTTCCCTTGTACTGACTCAATGTAATGAAAAGTCCCATGTGGTGGCATGCAAAACAAAGTTTTTCCCTGTACCTTGTTGTATTTGACAACACTAAACAAATTTTCCAATTTAACTTCCTTTCATTTTTTCTTTGATCTGTGAAATTGATTTCCCTTCCCACAGATGCTGCTTGACCTATTGGGTTCTTCCATCGTTTCTGGTTTGGCTTCAGCTTCCAGCATTTTCAACTCAGTTAATGGTTCAAATCTAGCAACCCTTCAACAGAACTATGAAGAAAAATATATGAAAGGTAATTTTACTTTTTAATCTACCATCCTTTATCTCTGATGAAAGGTGCTTAGCCTCAAGTTCGGGATGATTGTTGTCATAAGCATACATACACAGTGTAAAAATGCTATGAAAATTAGCCTTAATCAGCAGCAGCATGCTACATAACAAGGACAAACATAAGTTAACAAATGTTATACATACCTAGCTGACACATGAACACTGCCTTTCTTTCCACATATGCGGCCCGACTTGCTGAGGGTTTCTGTGTTTTCTGCCTTATTTCCAGTTTCTGGCATCTTCGGGTGATTTGACTGAATTATCTAGGACTGCGTACTCTTGAGTAGAGAAGATGAAGAGCATGAGGAGATTTGTTAGGCTGTGAGAGGGAATTTACTCCTTCTGGCAGGGGAGATTGCATATCACTGCGCGGCATCATAAATAACCCTGACATTAATAACATCATGGTGGTACCATAAAGGACCTCCTGACACCAAGTCCAGTGAAATTATGAAACTTCCTCCTCAGCAAGTTAAGGTGACATGTCCCCTGGGGTATCAGCTTCTGATAAGTCACTAGAACCGACAGAGTCAAGATGAAAAAAGCCATCCATTTTAGCATTAGAATGGCACTGCTTCGAGGTAAGTCATGAAACTGGGCAATTAACCTGCACAACTTTGGAAAGTGGGAGGACATCGCAGCACTTGGAGCAAACTCACATGGTTACAGGGAGAACGTGCAAACTCCGCAGAGACAGCACCTGGTGTTGGGATTCAACCTGAGTCACTGGGGCTGGGAGATGTGCCACTGTATTAGTAAACTGGGAGAAGTTGTACGTACTTTGGAATCTCACTGCTACAAAATGGGACGCAACCAAAAGACGTGGTGGAGAAAATGTCTCAGAGTGCTGATGTTGAGGCCCTTGGTCCAGAAGAAGAAAATGTGCTAGTGTCAATCTAAAGATAGGCAATGAATACAACAAAAGAGTGGAAACATTCGACAGGTCAGGCAGCATCTGTGGGAAGAGAAACAAGTTTCAGAACTGGCTGACCTGCCAAGTGCTTCCTCCATTTTCAACCTTTATTTCAGATTTACAGCATCTGCAGATTGTTGCTTTGGTCATTGGCAAGGTATGCCTAGGATAGTCAAACTGGCCATAGATTTTCATTCTCTAAGATTCATTAAAACTTATTTTATGGATCATTAAGTATCCATTTATCAATGAAGCAGCATATTAAAAAGCTGGAAGAACTCAGCAGGCAGCATCTGCAGAAAGAAATGGACAGTCAATGTGTCAGGTTCCTTTGATCGCCAGTAGAAATGAAGGTTTAGCTTCAGAAGAGAATTGATGTTACCTGAGTGATCCGCGGCGTTTCTCCCTGAACTCTCAGCCTGATGAGAAAGATGCGGGTTGGTAGATGTAAACTTCCTCATGTCAAAGCGTGTGTGTGGTTTGAAGATTGGCCAGTATGAACTAATGGAAGCCTACTTTGACAAGGTACAATCTCTCCCACCATTAACTGGTAGTGGAACATCTGTCAAATATGGTAAACTATAGCAATAGATTGTATTAATGTGGTGTGGACAAAAAAACCTGATGCAGGATCAGGAGGAATCGCAGCTTGTAAAATCCAACATGCTGAAACCACTTGTCTTCAAAAAGCCTGGAATAGCTCAAGATGGTTGACTACATTGCTCTGGTTGGGATGCCTAGCTTAGCGAGGTGATAGACTGAATGGTGAACGAGGCTGATCGTGCAGCCTATGGAAGCAGCAATGTGAAGTTCACTGATGTAAATATTTGAAGAAAACTGGGTGGGAAGGAATTCATGAAGATTATTAAATTTGCTCAAGGTGCAAGCATGAGTAAGAAGTATGTGATAAACTTCATGTAGAAGCAGGTGAAGGAAAAGATAGTGAAATAACCAGAAGCAAAAATGCTAATATACTGTACGCACCAGAGTTCCGCGATGTAATCACAATGGAAAGCAAACAAAGCAGGGAAAAATTAGAAAATGAATTCCTGTTTGATCGAGAATATTTAAAATTTTGTCACAAACCATCATACCAAGGAACCAAGATTGGTGCTTTATATTGTAGAAGCAACACTATCACACGCTGGAACTGAGGTGGGACTGCTTCTGCTGAATCTATGGGTGAGCCTAAAGTAAAAACTATTCCAGGCACCTGGACTGTTCTAGGCTTTCTGAAGATGAACAGATTCAGCATGTTAGATTTTACAAGTTGTGATTACCCCAGATCCGGCATTGTGAAATTCAGCATTTTTAGCCAAAGGGTGGTGAATCTGTGGAATGCTCTGCCACAGATTGCAGCTGAGGGCAAGTTCCTGGGTATGTTTTAAACGGAAGTTGATAGATTCCTCATTGGTCGGGACATCAAGGAATATGGTAAGAGGGCAGATCTATGGAGCTGGATGGGATCTGGGATCAGCCATGATAAAACGGCACAGCAGATTCGATGGGTTAAGTGGCCTAATTCTGTTCCTACGTATGTCTTATGGTCTTATAGTCTAAGAAGTGACAGAAAAAAATCCTAGAAGTTGTAACCAGCACCAAAGGTTTGGCTCTAAGGCAGCTGACCCATGCTGAACACTTGAATGATAGGGAACTCTGTGATTTAAAAGAATGGCAACATTATGTGAAAATGAGCCAGTTGTTAAGATGTTGCATATTCCTTGCTTAAAAGTCTGTCCCGGGACATGCGATTCTTATCCAGCTATTCCCCGCAGTTGGTTCGTCCTCCCGGCAGGGATAAAGCAGAGAGGGCCTATGCTCTCTGGAGTTATTAAGAATGAGAAGGGATCTCATTGAAACACTGGTAAATTGGTGAAGCAGCATACAGAGAAGGAACTTTCAACATAAGAGAATCTGCAAATGCTTGAAATTCAGAGCCACGTGCACAAATGCTGGAGGATCTCGGCAGGTCAGGTAGCATCTATGAAGAGGAATAAATAGTTGACATTTCGGACTGAGAGCATTCTTCAGGGCTGGAAAGGAAGGGCGAAGAAGCCAGATGAAGAGGCTGGAGTGAGGGGAATTGTGTATTTAATATTTGAATTGAATTGAATTCACTTTATTTCTTACATCCTTCACATACTGTACATGAAGGATAAAAATCTTTACACTTACATCTCCATCTAGATATGCAATGCGCAATTTATAGCAATTTGTAATAAATAGTATGTACAACAGGACAGTCAATATAACATAGAAATACAATTGTATCAGTGTGAATTAATCAGTCTGATGGTCTGGTGGAAGAAGCTGTCCCGGAGCCTGTTGACCTGTTGGTCCTGACTTTTATACTGCAGTACTGTTTCCCGGATGGTAGCAGCTGGATTTATGTGTGTATATATATATAGTTTTCTTGATCATTTAAATAATCAATTATGGGTCCTATGTAAAAATACATTAATTGCATACGTCGTGCTCCTCGCTTAAAATAAAGACGAAGCTACGTTCGCATTCTTGGATGCTGTGGTCTTCATTGAATTAGTCTAAAGTTTTGAAGTTACAAAACATAACATTGGTAATGAGGTAGCTTTAAAAAAGAACCCAAAACAGCTACCGACTTGTTAAAGTGGAGCGAGACTTTTGAACTAAAAATGAACGCTGCGAGGAATGGTCAAGCTTAAATGAAACATCCAGCACACGCAGAGCCACCAAGTTAAAAGAAAAGGCCATAAACAGAAGAATTCAGGGTTCGTAGAGAGCAAGTATGGGGTGATAATAATAATCATTGAAAATATCAGAAAAGGCTGACTACATTGGAAAGATTGGCAAGTTTGATTACTCAACGGGTAATTGGCTCATGTATACTGAGCTATTGGAACAGTATTTTGAAACAAATGAAATAGCCAATGAGCAGCGAGTAGCAATTTTGCTAATTCATTGGGTTTAAAGCAGACATTTTGCTTCAAAGTTTGACTGCTCCAACTAAATTATCAGAAAGGAGCTTCTTGATATTGACAAAGTAATGCAGGAGCAGTTAGAACCAAAGTCATTGTTGATTTCAGAGTGTTTTAGGTCTCATAAACAGAATCAAAAGGAAGGAAAGTCCAATTCAGTGTATTGGCTAAATTGAAGAGATTGTCAGTTTGATAATGGGTTTAATGATGCACTGAGATTGTTTAGTTTGTGGAATTTTACAGTATTCAAAAATGGCTCCATACCGAAGCTAAACAAATTCAAAAGAACAATTGAAATTGCTGTTTCAACGGAAACCGGAAATGGATATATCAGTGAGACCCAACAGGACACCGCTTTGCCAAGGGCCTATGCTCCCTCCGCTAGAAAAAAACGGGATCTCCCAGTGGCCACCCATTTTAATTCCCCTTCCCATTCCCATTCCGACATGTCAGTCCATGGCCTCTTCTACTGTCGTGATGGGGCCACACTCAGGTTGCAGGAGCAACACCTTATATTCCATCTGGGTAGCCTCCAACCTGATGGCATGAACATTGATTTCTCGAACTTTCGGTAATGCCCCTCCTTCACCATTCCCCATTCCCATTTCCCTCTCTCACCTTATCTCCTGACCTCCCTCTGCTCCTCCCCCTTTTCTTTCTTTCATGCCCTTTTGTCCCCTATCAGACTCCCCCTTCTCCATTCCTGTGTGTCTTCCACCAATCAACTTCCCAGCTCTTTAAATTACCCCTCCTGGCTTCACCTGTCTTTCCTCCCCACCCCCTCACCTTCTTACTCTGACTCCTCATCTTTTTTTTCTCCAGTCCTGCTGAATGGTCTCAACCGGAAAAGTCAACTGTACTCTTTTCCATGGATGCTGCCTGGCCTGCTGAATTCCTCCAGCAATTTGTGTGCGTTGCTTGGACTTCCAGCATCTGCAGACTTTCAGTCTTATTTGTGATTGGACTACCTCTCAACCATCAGTCTCTTGAAAAAAAGGGGTAACTACAGTCGTTCTATTTCCGGTGTTCCCACAAATGATGGTCCCTCTTTAAGGACCCTTTATCTTGTTGTTTAATACTTGTAATTTATTGGTATTTATTTACATCTGCACTTGCACAGTTCGTTGTTGTTTGATCCTGTTTACAGTTACTGTTCTATGATTTGCTTACTATACTTGTAGGAAAAAGAATCTCAGGGTTGCATGTGGTGACATATATGTCCTCTGATAAAAATTTCACGTCACCTGCCAGTGATAATAAACCTGTTTGTGGTTCTGATTTTTACTTTGAACTTTGGAACTTTGAAAAATCTGGTAATGATGAGAGTGATACAGAATTGTGTAGCCTTGAGATTTAGAGTGTGAAAATTAACAATAGACAAGCAATATGGTTTATGCCAGAAGTGAACAGCAAATTAATTAAATTTGAATTATACACTGGCTCAGCAGTTCTAGTTATTCCACAAAATGAGTTTGAATGGCATTTCAAAGATACTAAACTGAAGTCATCAGATATCCAGCTAAGAACCTATACTGAAGAAAAGATAACTCCTGGGGGAATGACATTCATGATAGTGAAATACAACAGCCAACAAGGCACATTGAGCTTGCACGTGGTAAAAACAGGAGGATCAGCATTGTGGGGACGTGAGTGGGTGAGTTAATTAGACAACTTAATTAGACATCCATACACAACTTGCATGTCACATCCATTGCAATGAAGCCAACTGAAAACAAATAAAGAAATGTAGTGGATGATGCCACAACTTCCTTCATCGCGAAACCATGAACCGTTGTTCAACTGAGGACAAAAGGTATTGTCGCCAATATCTGTGCCTCTGGTTGGAAAGCATATTGGACCAAGGAAGAACCATTCTATTCAGAAGAAGCTTGAAAGTTACAAAAAGCAGTGGTTTGACAACAAAGGTTATTGTAAGCAACATATCTGAGCAAGCTTCTGGCATTTGTATGACAGTGCCACTTAAATATGCAGTTATTTGCCATTGCAAAGCAGAAATTGAACACAATGCAAAGTAACGCTTCCAAAGCAAAAAGCATACTTTTCTATTTTGCTCAAAAATACCAAGATAAAACATGCTTTAAATATTTTCATTTTCAGTATTTTCTGCCTAACATATCAGAAGCTTTCAGGTAGTGACTTAAAAAATGTAGCTTAGCTTTAAGCTGGTGGAGAGTTCAAGGAACTTCAGGAAAGGTGCAAGAATTTGGCTTTTGTGAGTATAAAGAACTGGAATTTCCTTTGCATGCATGAAAGTTGTTGCATGAACTTTGTGGGAGACAAAACACTGCTTTGTAAAAGTAGATGCAAACACCAAAGCCCAGTTGGATGAATGGAAGACCAAAATGAAAGGAGTCAATGGAGATACAAAAACAGAGGATTCGTCACATGATGCTGTGGATGCAGAAACCAAGACGAGAGAGCGGATTGTTAAGGGAGCAAAGGAAGGATTAAAAAGAGAATATTCCAGTGAACCAAATGGACCTTCTCAAGATCAAAATGCACAAACTGGAAGAAGAAAAAGGAGGGGAGGGATGGAGAGAAAGAATGTGAATGAGAAAGTGAATGGTGTGAAAGAGAGAAGGAATGTGAGAAAGAAAGAGAAAGAGATTGAAGTAGATCCAGAGAGAGGAAAGGAAAAGAAAGGTGTCCAGAGATGTCAGAACCACTTCCTGCAGTCTCAGAGTCAACTCCTACCACCACCATAGAGGAGACGCCAGAAACGGAGATTGTTTCACAGCCATAAGTCTCACCTGCCAAGCCGAGTGATTCCCCCATCAGCAAAGTCATTATGCCACAAGATAAGAAATCCTCCACAGCAATTAAATCTTTAGGCCTGAATTTAAAATTTACTATGCTGTGGATATCTATATATAGTCACTGTATTATATTGTATATTGTGTATATGGTTAAAATACATCCTATATTTAGTTGTTTATAGCTAAGCAAGGATGAGTGTTATGTATCAATATTTGAGTAATCTTGTATGTATATTTGACTTAAATATTTTTGTTTGTTTAAATAATTAATTGTGGATTATATGTAAAAATATGTTCATTGCATACATCATCACATAATGGTGTGATACATGCACACTTTGCTTAAGGACTAAGCTACACCAGTGTTGTTGGATTCCCAGGGTCTTCACTGAATTACCTTAATGCTATGAAGTTACAATGAGTACAGACTGGTACAGACAATAGAATGAATACAGACTGGTAGGTGATAGGTGTAACCAGATGACGGGCAAGGCGGGTGGGTGGGTACAAAGTGAGAAGCAGGGCGGTGATGGGTGGAAAAGGCAGAGGGCTGAAGAATCTGATAGGAGAGGAGAGTGAACTATGAGAGAAAGGAAAGGTGGAGTGACTTCAGAGGGAGGTGATGAGGTGATTGGCAGGTGAGGAGAAGAGAAAGGGTAAGAGGGGAGCCAAAATGGGGAATGGAACAAGATAGAAGGAGGGAGGGCGTAGAGGTAACGGGAAGTTGGAGAAATAAATGTTCATGCCATCAGGTTGGAAGCTACCCAGACAGATTGAGAGGCGTTGCTCCTCTATACTGAGAATGTCCGTAGAGGAGGCTGCGCTGGATTGGAATGTTTGGAATGGGAAGTGGGTGGCCACTGGGAAATCCCACCTTGTTGGAGATGGGGTGCAGATGCTAATCGTTGTTTTGCATGCCACCCCTGCAGATCACTCAATGCAACAATGCATTGTGGTTGAACAAGGTTAAAGTGTAACACAGAGCAGAACAAATGCCACATTTACAATATGTGGTGCAGGTAGACAATAAGGTACAAGGTCACAACGAGGGAGATTGTGAAGTCAGGATCCATCTTATCATATAGTGTACCATTCAATAATGTTATAGCAACAGGGTAGGAACTGTCCATGATTCTGGCGGTAAATGCTTTCCAGCCTTTGTCCCTTTTACACAATGGCAGTGGAGAGAAGAGAAAATTTCCAGACTGGGTGGGGTCTTTAGTTCTCTGCTTCACTGAAGCACTGACAAACGTAGACCAAGTCCATGGAGGGGGCTGGTGCCTCTGGTTTCTGTGATGCGCTCCCTTCAGTTTCTTGTGGTCATAGGCAGAGCATGTGCCATAAAAAGCTCTGATGCTCTCTGTGGTGCATTGATAGACATTGGTGAGGATCGAAGGGGGCATGACAGATCTCTTCCAGGCATATAAAATTGTATGGGATTTGAAAGGGAAAATGCTGAGCTGATGTTTCCCTTGGTTAGGAAGTCTAGAGACAGGGGTCACCAATTCAAAATAAGATGTTGACCAGTCACTGCTGAGATGAGAGGGAATTTCTTCATTCAGAACGTAGCAAATCTTTGGAAGCTTCAATATGAGAGATCAGTGGGGGCTGAGCCACTGAGTGTATTCAAGACAGAGAACCATAGATCTTTAGACATTAAGGGAATCAAGGCTATTTGGTTAGTGCAGGAGAGTTAATCTAAGGTAAAGGGTTAGTCCTAGTCTTACCGAATGAGTGGCTGAGTGTGGTTTTGCTTCTATTCCACAACGGTTAACCCTTCATAGCTTTGATTTTGACTTTTTGGATAATGCAGGAACTTTAATGACAGCTTGCCTTTTACCAATAGTGAGTTAAATTAGTTAACGTTTTCTTTCCTCTGTGTATACATTCAGTGGCCATTTTATTTGGTGTACCTGTCTACCTGCACGTTAATGCAAATATCTGATCAGCCAACCACACGACAGCAACTCAGTGCATATAAAAGATGCAGGCACGGTCAGTCGCTGTTGAGACCAAACATCAGAAAGAGACTGGAATGTGATCTAAGTAACTCTGACTGTGGAATAATTGTTGTTGCCAGACATGGTGGTTTGAGTATCTCAGAAACTGCTGGTATCATAGGATTTTCACCCACAACAGTCTTTAGAAATTACAGAGAATGGTGTGAAAAACTGAAGAAAACATCCAGTGAGCTGCAGTTCTGTGGGAGAAATGGCTTGTTAATGAGAGAGAGGTCAAAGGAGAATTACAAGACTGGTTCGAGCTGACAGTAAATCAAATGACCAGGTATTGCAGCAGAGATATGCAGAGGAACATTTCTGAACACAGAACACTTAAAGCCTTGTAGTGCATAAGCTGGAGTATCAGAAGATGGTAAACATACTCCCAGTGGCCACTTTATTTGGTACAGCAGGTACACTGAATGTATAATTTTAGAAATACACAATTTCATTGAACATTCAAATCCACAATCTATGAGCATATTAATATCGGGATTCTGTGCCCTTTAAAATGATTGATGTTTCTACATTGTGTGTGTGTGGAAGTATATATATCTAGAGCATTTTTTCATAGATAAAGGCGCAGTTGTGATGAATTATAAGTTACATTTACAGTGTGGTGTCCAGCTTGACATCAGCTGAGCTCGTCAAGGTACTTCGTTTTAATTGGATTACAGCCAGAAATAGCCAGTTTAATTTAAAATGTGTGATCCCATTTAGAATTTAATTTGAGTGTTCACTAATACATTCTTTAATTCACTTACCTGAAATCTGTGATTGTATTTTAGTTTGAGCGGCTCAGAGTATCAAAGGAAAGGTTTGACCTAGAGGAGAGAGGGTTTTCAGTCCACATTACCTCTGCTGGTCCAATCCTTAAAGGATTGGGTAAGTGGGTAACTCGCCAATAAAAAGCACACGTTAAATATGAAGAAGGCTTCTGCTTTCCATTATGCTTCAGACAATGAGTTCAAAGTCTCCACCACCCCCTAAATGAAAATATATTTCTCATTTTCTTTCTATTGCTTTTCCTTAATGTGAAATACTTTCTTTTCAGTATATTCAGTATTTTGCAGTCATATGAAATGCCTGAAGAAATAAAGAAAATAATCTATGGTTTTTATTGAAAACATGTGCTTTTTTGCTTTAGCTGTTCTTTTTTATGTTTCTTTTAATAAAATATTGATTTGAATTAAATTGTGGAACCAACAACATGAAATACTAGGTAATATTATAAATTGTGTTCCAGGCAGTGATTGTGGATGCAAATCATAACTTAGGTGTTAAAAATCACAAGTTTGAAATTCCTTAACTGTTTGGTGAATTAAAATTTGGGGGGCATTTGCAAAGATTCTGCTTATTACATCTTGCCTGTACTAGAATATTTTAAATTAGACAAACTCTTGAAAAATTCCTAAACGTTATAAAAATAATCATGGTTTAATTTAAAATATTGCCGTCTGTAAGGAGAATTGCAAAAAGATAACCATTATGATTTCACCTGCATTGATTCCTATAGAAAAGTATTCTCCGTGTTTTACAAAGTACAAAGGTACTTTAAAAGAAAAATAAATGCTTGGCAAAATACACATTCAATAAGGTCCTGTCAGTGAGTTGGGAGTTTTAGGTCCAGACTGACGGTAATCAATGTTCCCATTTTATGAACTGGGTGTCACACATCGTTAGGATATGAAGATCACTGGAAATGGCAGTTCTCCATTCCTAATTAGCCTCAGTCAAGGGTCAACTACACATCAATGTCAATCCATGTAATGGTGGGGAAGTCCTTTCCTGAGGGAAATTGGTGAACCCTATGAGATTTTGCAATGATTCATTATTTTGTGCTAGGTGACTCACCGGACTTGTTTATTCCATGAAGGTCCAACTGAAGACCAGATTTATCTACCTAAGTTTAAATTTAAATTTACCGAATGCCATAATGAGATCTGAACCAGTACCTCTGGTTAACCACTACAGTTCTCACCTAATCTATCATCTTCAGGGATAGTAGGACTTCAAAAGCATGCTTAGTTTGCTGGCCCCTTACACTCATTGGGTTATTAGTGGGTGACCAAGCCCACATAGTAATATTGGATCTCACTATGATTGGATTTTAATATTTTTGTCACCTCCTCCAAAGTCCCTTCATGGAGGTGGTGGGAAATAAATGGCTTCTGGGATGAGAGCAAGTGTCAACACACAGTCACAAACCTCGAGTGTGTTTGGCATGATCAGGGTTAGTCCTCTCAGATGCTGAGCAGGGAAAGCTCAGGTGGCAGGTACAATTATAATGCTTCCAAGATAGGTTCATGGATAGAAAAGCTTATGGGTAAAATGCAGGCAAATAGGATTAAATCAGATAGAGCAATGGTTGACATCAAGCAGTTGGGCCAAAAGACCTATATTAGTACTGTATAATTTGGTAAATTGGTTTATTATCGTTACACATACCAAGGCATAGTGAGAAACCTGCCTTGCATACTGTTCCTACAGATCAAATTAATACACGGTGCATTGAGGTAACACAAGGGAAAACAAAAACAGAGTAAATGTAAGAGTTACAGAGAGCATGCAGTGGAGGTATGCAATAAAGTATGTCATAATGAGGCTAAGAGTCTATCGAGTTACAGCAGGGAACTATTCAATAGTCTTTTAACAGTAGGAAAGATGCTGTCCTTAAGCCTGATGGTATGTGCCTTCCTGCTTTTGGATCTTCTGCCCAATGGCTGTACACGTCAGCTTGTGTTCTTAGATAATAAGAGGTCTTGTAAAAGAAGGTGGGAACCTCAGATTGAAGCAGGGAGTTTAAAGATTGTCTGTAAATACTGTACCTCCATCAGATGTTTTATGCTCGAGTCAAGGACATGGCCAGAGACGACAGTCAGGCCAGATGCTCTCTGCAGGTTCACTCTCCAGAAGCCTGATCTTTTGTCTGTAGTAGTTACTGTGGGTTCAGCTGCACTGGGCTGGGTGGTGATATTTCATTCCCATTCTGTTCAAAGCGAGCATACAGTGTGTTAAGTTCATTTGAAAAGTTGTGCTGGCATTCATAAGCCCTGCCGCAATTGTCTCAGATGGCTCAATTTTGGCCAGGTATTGTCTCTTGGCACCTCTGATAGGTTTACAGAGGATGTATTTAGATATTTTGTGAAGGTCAGGGTCATCTGATTTGAACATTGCTACCCTGGACTTCAGTAGGGTGTGGATCTCCTAATTCAACCACGGCTTTGGAGTTGGAAGCACCTGGCTTGACCTCTTTGCTTTACATTCCTCAACACGCTTACTGATAAAGTCCATGACTGTTGTGACATCCTCAACTGGACAAGCTGCTGAGTCTTTGAATGTGGCCCAGTCTACCAACACTCACGTAGAAGCTGCTTTCAGTCCTGATGAAAGATCTCACCCAATATGTCGACTGTTTATTCCCCTCCATAGATGCTGTCTGACTTGCTGTGTTCTTCCAGCATTCTGTGTGTGTTGCACAGAAGCCCACCAACCAGCATTGCACAGCTTCTTATACTGAATCCTCTTACTTCCACAAGACCAAGAAGCCATAAGATATCACAGTAGAATTGGACCAACTGGACCAAATTGGACCAAAGTGTGGGTGAGGGGTGGCTCGG